>NC_142935.1:32519218-32666718 GCF_046866305.1 Octopus bimaculoides
ATACAAGACACACAGACACACTCACACAAACACACCCACATGTATACACACACATTGCACTAACACTACAAACAAAACAAAATACTCACAAATACAGCACATACATGTCCCTTAAAATAGCAAACAGTCCTTAGCTGCACACAAGAGAAAATGTCAGAAAGACGGGTCAGTTATCCCTCTACAACTTTTTGTAAATTTTAAATATAGGCGCAGGAGTGGCTGTGTGGTAAGTAGCTTGCTTACCAACCACATGGTTGCGGGTTCATCCCCACTGCGTAGTGAGCACAAATACGAAAAACAAAATAGTGGAAATCAGTGGCGTGCGGTGACTTCCGGGGTTGGGCATGCAATGAATCCCCCCCCCTCCCACAGCAATTTTTCAGTAAAAAAATTTTCGTATTCCTACAATTTACATACGGGAGATTCTGAATATGCAATCACCCCCGTATGACCTAGAATAAGCAGGGAATAAAAAATGGCTCTGTAAAGATGAGCCTGAAATAAGTGTATTGTTTGTATTTTTCTCTCTCTTCGAAACGTCAGTACTTCCCCATCCTCACTCTCCCTTAAAAAGTCTAAAAATCATAAGTGAAATGTAATGAAGATGAAATTGGATTCTGTTAATATTTATGCATATTCGGAATCTTTGTTAAAGGTAGGAATCCGAAAAAAATTTTCACAAAATTCGTTTTTCAAAGCGGTGCGATTCTGCATTAGCCCCTATACCTATTGGTTGAGCTGAATCAAATTAAAATGATTTAATTAAGAGAACACATTTAGTGACATTATATGGCCATGCTTTAAGATCGTTACGCCCTGGAAGACAAGTCAGGTGTATTATCATGCTACTTGTCAATTCCGGGAAAATTATTAATACTCAAGCAGACTGTTCTGAGACTTACTGAACTCCGTATATTAAAAGACTACGTCTCACGCACACACATTGAAAATACACGCATATACATGAATACACACACAATGAAAGACAGTAAAAAGACCCCCCCCCAAAAAAAAAAACTGTTGAGGCAGAAGTCAACATCTCTGAGATTGAAACAAGACATTTACGGCCGTAAATAGACTACACCCAGCAGCACAGAAAGGAAAACCTATGTAGGTTAGGCGTGACGAAGAAGTCGAACCATTTCTCTTGCCAAACAATACTGATGTAAAATGGTCGAACCTTACATTATAACAAACACTAACCAAAACCTGTAATATATGCCCTTCAATACATTAAATTTTTTTTAAGGTTCTTAAATGTTATTTACCTCATTTATAAATTAATTCAATTCTTCGATCTTTCTGTGCAAATATATCTATCACATTTTCATAGAAATCTCTTTTCATCAATTGTTGTAATAAATCTTTTACAATTGACATTAGTGCTAACCCAGACAGTCTACTTTCTCCTGTCGCATTTCTTTGGTATGTTTTGATTCTACTTAATGCAGAAAAGGATCGCTCTACAGAAGCAGTGGTAGACGGAATTGTCAAAATCAACTTGCACAGATTGAAGGTCACTGCTGTAAATGTAACTCATTAAATGACTTAACTTCGCTTTTTTAAAATCTTTCATCGAATACGTCACATTGAGCTCATTTTGTAATCGAATTACATCAAAAAATCTGCCATAAGTGATTTTTAAAGAATCTATAGTGTCTACAGGAAATTGTTTGCAATATTCATCAACTTTGTTGAAATTCAAAAGTTTCATGAATTTAAACTCTTCTAAGGATGAACATCGTGCTTTTATTTGGTCAACTACTGTACTGATAATTTTGTTACAATTCATTCTAATAATGTCGTTGAGGCTCAATAGATATATTTTGGGATCTCTGAATTCCGATTCCTGCATCGACTCCATATTTTTCCCCTAACATATCATAAAAGATTGAAAAATTGTCAAGTTTGTTTTCGAGTACAGTTCTAGTTTTATCTATTTGCTCTTTACAATACACTATGTCATGACTTTTACTCTGGATATTAAATAAGACGTCAGTAAAAGAAAAAATGTCACTGAATACTTCTAACAAAAAAAAGAAATCACTGGTTTGACAGACCAGTGAAGATAGAAACTGTATCTAGATGACTTTCCATTTTTTTGTCATATTTACTGATTAAATATATGAGTTCTTTGGTCACCCACCGTTTATAATTAATTGTTTTCCATCGAAGTCTCTTTTCGAAAAACTATTTCTCAAAATATCGTTTATAACACACATTTCACTCATTTGGAAAAAAGTAACACACGTGTAAGCATTTACATAACGGAAAAATAACGTTAGTCAAATTAAATATTTTTGTTTTCAGAACACTCCAAAAATATAATAGTGCAAACAGATGTTTTGGATAAAAAATTCAAACTTACCGCCAGGCTGTTCCAAGAATTATGGCTAATTATAGCAGTTCTTGAGAACTGCTCTAGTTCCGGTTAAAAAGTAGAACCAGCTAACAAAGAGATAGAGAGGTGGGGTCATGCTATTATCAGAAAGCATGACTTCCTATGATAAATTTTTGGAATCACTGACAGTGAGAGGAAGGGGTACAAAATATATATGCTATCGGTCTTGGCATATCTTGTGACAGGTCACTAAGAGAGAGAGAGAAAGAGAGAGAGAGAGAGAGAGAGAGAGAGAGAGAGAGAGAGGAAGGAAGGACAAACTAACATAGATAGGGAGTTGGGGAGTGTCTATATGCGGGATTCTCAATGCATGCCTTCTCAAAGCTAGTACTAGTCACTTAGAGAGGGGAAGAAGGACAGAATATTTCGAAAACAACTGGACGGATTTTTCTTTGCAAGAAAGTAACTATTTTATCTAATTTTCCGATGATCTAACAAGCCATGCAGCGCATAACTTGCATGCCTGAGAGTGCACGCCCCTGGTGGAAATAGTCCACGAATTTGATGGTGAAAACCGCCACATGCTATTCTGTGTATGATATGATTATCCATCACACAAAATGATTACTTCTTTGTGGGGACCAGGTAGTCTTTATATGAAAGTAAATGATACTTGGTCATCGGAAAGAAGCTCCTGACGGTTTTTCAGCTCATGGAAACAATAAATTGTAACATATTTATGTACATACAGTATATATATTTGGTCAATTTGTAACCGTCGGTTGGACAAATTTTATTGTTTCCTTTACTAAGTTACGTTTAAATTTTCTAGTCAGATCAACATATATCGAATCAAACTTAATTTATTATTAACAACTTAATCGTTTGAAGATAAATCTGGCATTCAAAATGTGATCTTGGCGAGACATACTCATAGTTCAGTATTAAAATAAATATTGTGAATTGGTTTGAACGATAATTAAAATGAGAGTGATCCAGTGCAATATATACAAAGCAATAGAAAGCTATTATACATTAATCTGTCAATATATTGCGATTTTAAAATAAACTTCTTTTATTCACGAACCGTATCAATACAAGTAGATTGGTTAGATTGCGAAGATCAATGGATAGAAGTAGATATTTATTAGAATAGTACTGAAGCTGATGGTAAAGTTCATCACTTATTTATCATCTGAATTGCAAAACATTCTGACAAGAAAGAAGAAAGCAACTTCATAAGACCTCTACTTTAAGAACGCATTTAAGAAAAGGGAATTATTTTGACGGCAATTTCTAAGGTAAGTTAATGTTGTTCACCTATTTTTTTTTTTTAAAGTTTCAGCTTAGAGCTGCGGCCATGCTGTTGCACCACCTATCTTTACATATGTGGAAAGAATTTGACAATATTGTTTTAAGGTCATATCATCTTTATCGAGACCAGTGCAAATAGATCAGCTGGTTTCATCAGTCAGTGGAATTGGCGTCACTTTAGTCCTATCTATCTATCTATCTATCTATCTATCTATCTATCTGTCCTCCAGTTCATTTGGGTCGTGGTTTCGCACGCGCATCCAAGGCATTTTTGAATTGGTATCTCAGTAGCATTTTCCACCCAGCGCAATTTTACTCCGATCAACTCGGTTGGTTGGTTGAGGGCTACTTTCCTTCCGTTTTCTTTTTTTTTATTATTTTACACATCGTCTGGCCAGTTTTAACTCTTCTTCATCTAGAAGGCAATCTTTCAGATTTCGTGCAGCAAGCGTAAAAGGAATTCCCTTTCCAGTATCTCTTGTGACTGTAGCAAATTTAGCGACTACAGCGGAGGTTGTGGTAGTGGCTGCAACGGAGGCGGCGCTGGTGTTCAGGTTACTTACAAAATTTTCTGGTTTCCTTTCTAACTTTAAGTTGCATTACTTTTTAATAGATTTTGTTATTGTTGTTGTTGTTGTTTAGTTGATGCATTGCTGACTTGCCAGAGGTTTTGACGCTGCTAGGAACAAAAATAAGTTCGCCTCAGTGAATGGTTTTGCTGAGGCGCGGTGGCGTCAACTACTGTAGTCAACAGTACGTTAGTATTGTCTTTCTTCTCATATTATTTCTTCATTTTCCAGTTTTCAAAATATTTGCAAAATATTTGCTTTTACCGAAGATCGAAGAAAGTTTAAAGATATTGATGTGCACCCCTTGAAAAGCAGGTTGTGTTTCTAATCGGAAATATTAGTAGAGCCGTGCAGAAACTGTATAAAAAAAGGTGACGAGGAGATTGGAAACGCTTTTACTACTAACGGAGCACTGGCAGTGGCTCTTATGGCTTCTGATCTTAATTGATTGGAAGTGTTATCATGTACACTGTTTTGTCTTGGTAAAAAAAAATGGGTTACAGCAAATATTCTGCTCAATACTACAGATTTACTTGTCAGTTGTTTGACCTTAACTAGTTGAGCATGTCCCTTAGTGTCTGAGGGTATGTGCATCTCTGATCACGAGCAGAAGTAGTGGGGGAGCTTCATAGCCACGTGTTGAGAGGAATTCTTTGGGGTTTGAATAATTCCCCTCGGGAAACCTTATTCAAGGACCTTTCGAGTTGGATGGTCTACTAGACATGAAGAAAATTCTAACTGTGCCCCACCTGCAAGGTCATGCGCTGCACTCTCAATCAATAATAATAATAATAATAATAATAATAATAATAATAATAATAATAATAATAATAATAATTGTTATTATTATTATTATTATTATTATTATTATTATTATTATTATTATTATTATTATTGTTCAGTAGTTTTATTTTTATAACGTGCTTTCACTTCACTACCGAGCGCAGCTCTGTGCGCCTTGGGTATGTGCTGTGGTTTGCTGTGGTGCTCTTATGTTTACTGTATTGAAAGTGTTTTGCGTAGAATGTGTGCAGTACCCAGTAGTGCAATTTTCTGTATGTTATATATATTTGTAAGTCCTGGTGTTTTTGTTATGTATTTGTCTGAATATTTTTTTTATTATACCTAAGGCACCTACTATGATAGGAATTGTTTCTGTTTTTAGATTCCACATTCGAGTTATCTCTATTTCCGGGTCTTTGCATTTTGAAAGTTTTTCCATTTCTTTTAGAGAAACGTTGTCATCTGCTGGTATTGATACATCAATTAGAAAGCATTTTTTTTCTTCATGATCCTTGACAACTATATCTGGTCTATTTGCCTTAATTTCTCTATCTGTGTGTATTGGCATACCCCAGAGTATGGTTGCTTTCTCGTTTTCTGTGACCTTTTGTGGCGTGTGTTTATACCATTTTTTTTCTGTTGTTGTTCCATAGTGTTGGCATAGCTTCCAGTGTATATAGGTCCCAGCTCTGTCGTGTCTGTGAATATATTCCTTCTTAGCCAGGACTGGGCAGCCAGAGATAATATGATTTATTGTTTCTTGTCCATCTCCACATATTCTACAGTTACTTGTTATGTTTCTTTTCATTATGTGTTTTTGGTAATTTCTGGTGTGGAGGCTTTGGTCTTGTGCAGCAATTAAAAATCCTTCAGTCTCTGCTTTGAGTCCTGAGCTTCTCAACCATTGCTGGGATTTTTCTCTGTCTATTTCTTTTGCATTTAATTTAGCCCAGTATTTACCATGTAGGGGCTTTTCTTGCCATCGTTTTATCATGGTCTGTTGCTGTTCTAGTTTTAGTTTGGATTTCATTTGTTTTATAACTTCTTCTTCTTCTTCTTCTTCTTCTTCTTCTTCTTCTTCTTCTTCTTCTTCTTCTTCTTCTTCTTCTTCTTCTTCTTCTTCTTCTTCTTCTTCTTCTTCTTCTTCTTCTTCTTCTTCTTCTTCTTCTTCTTCTTCTTCTTCTTCGTATTTGTTAGGTAGATTGATTTCTTGTTTGTATTTGTCAGCTTTCTTAAATACTGAAAACAGTTTTTTTGTTTTGCTCGTGTTTTGTGGCTATTTGTATTAGTTTTCCTTGCTTCTGGAGTAGGTATTTTTGCAGTCCTATGGTGGTTATTTTATAATAGTTTTCTAGCTGTATAAGACCCCTGCCACCTTCTGTGCGTTGTATATATAGCCTTTCTATGTCAGATTTTGGGTGGTGCATCCTATATCCTGTCATTATTTTTCTTGTTTTCCTGTCTATTTTAGATAGTTCGTTTAGTGTCCAGTTAAGGATGTTGTAGCTGTAGCTTATAACTGGGACAGCTAAAGTGTTGATACCCATTATCTTGTTTTTAGCATTGAGCTCTGTTTTTAGTATTGATCTAACTCGTCTATAGTACTCTTTCTTTATTTTTTCTTTGATTTGTGTATGTTGTATCCTATCTAGTTCATTGACTCCTAAATACTTGTATGGTTAGCTTTCGTCTAGTTCTCTTATTTCATTGGCTTTATCTAGTGTTATATTGCTACTTTTAACTAATTTTCCTCTTTTCAGGGTTGCTTTGGCACATTTTTCTAATCCGAATTTCATATCTATTTCCTTGGTAAAGCCGTGTACTGTCTGTAGTAGTGTTTCTAGCTCTTTGTTGTTTTAGCATATAATTTTAGGTCATCCATATATAGAAGGTGGCTGACTGTTTTTCCGTAGCATTTGTAACCGCATCCAGTTCTATTTAGCAATTCAGTTAAAGGTGTGAGTACCAGGCAGAACAGGAGTGGAGAGAGCGTGTCTCCCTGGAATATTCCTCTTCTAATGGGGATGGCTTTCGTTTTCACAAGTCCCTCTTTTGTTTGGAGCTGTAGCACTGTCTGCCATTTGTTCATTGAGTGCCCTATGTATTTTATAATAATTGGTGCCACCTTGTTTATGGCTAGTGTTTCCAGAATCCACGTGTGGGGAACACTGTCGAAAGCCTTTTGGTAGTCCACCCAGGTCATACTGAGGCCTTTCTTCTTTCTGCGGCTGTCTTCAGTTATGGCTTTATTGATCAATAATTGATCTTTACAGCCGTATGAGCCCTATGGACTTGACAGAGCAAAAAATTGGTACGACCACAAACCTGAAGGCATTGACGAATATAGAAATGCGAAGATCCTATGGGATTTTATGATTCAGTGCGACTTTGAGATAGAGAATAGGAAGCCAGACATAGTTTAATTGAGAAAGAAAACAAACTATGCTGGATCATAGATATAGCATACCCAGCTGACAACAAGGTATGCGATAAGGAAGAAAGAAAAGTTGAGAGATATGGCAGATCAGCTTGGGACGTTAAGCAGTTGTGGTCGATGAGAAAGGTAGCAGTAGTACAAATAATTGTCGGAGCCCTGGCACTATTTGGGCACTATTTGCAGTGTTGCTACAGACATGCGAACTGTGTGATTCTGCCTCTTTTATGGCTCAAGTACAGAGACGATCTGGCTGAAGACTTTAAGTGGCAAACTTAACTGCTTTGTCCTGACATGGAAGGTTTCAGCGATGAAGTCAGAGATCTGATTAACATCGAAGACAGAATTGCTACACCGGGTGGAAATTGCCCACATATGGCCTGCCACGAACACTGAGGTCAGCGTCAAATAACCTTCCTACTGCTGTCCTTCGCGAAACATCCTATAACACTGAAGCGCTTTCCAAGTACGTTGCTGAAAACGAGTCAATATTACTTCTGAACCAGCTGCATGCCTATCGAACGATTCTTAAGAGCGAACGCCGCGGCGACGGAGGCATCTTCTTCCCGGATGCTCCTGGAAGGACATGAAAAACGTTTGTTACGAAGCTCCACCTTGCAGAAGTCAGACAGCACCAGTATATTGCGGTAGCTGTGGTTTCCTCCGAGACTGCAGGTACTTTGTTGCCAGGTGGCAGCACAGAACACTCTGATGAATGGATATAATAAATATCCTGGAAACAGCTGTAAGACATTCTATTTTAAAATGTTCTATATTATACACAGCCTTGGTCTTTTATCTCATTACGAAAAGTAAATCCATTTATTCACACGCTGATATATGACCTACGTTGGAACCCTTATTTGCATAACCACCGAACCTGGAGCTTAACTGTGGTCTATCCATAGCACTTACTCAGCATTACCTGAAACCTCTCAGTCTAATTCACATAACAATCGCTCATAACCTATATATATATATATATATATATATATATATATATATATATATATATATATATATATATGTGTGTGTGTGTGTGTGTGTGTGTGTGTGTGTGTATATATTGCTTTATATATTTTCAGGAAGAAAATGGCAAATGAAAACCATGTTCTCAGCAACCTACTGCAAGTTTTCTCCATCATGCTTCTCGTGACGTTAGAGATTGTCGAATCGAACGATGCAGGTTATTATGAGAAACTAAGCAAGACACACTGTCTGAAAAATCGATTGATTAGGATACCATACGCACCATCCCTCATAGATTGCGCATCAAGCTGTATGATGACTAATAAGTGTGGTGTTTTTAGTTATTGCAAGGGTACATGCAAATTGCATGAATCTCTTGTTCCTGGGTCTCCTATCAAGACGACATGCAACTGTATAACTTATTTAATGCTAGATAGAAACAGTGAGTAAATTATGCATCCCACTTGTTTTTGTACTTTTTGTATTCCGTTCCCACTATTATCGCAATGCAATGTATCTAACCACATGGACACCAGGTGCCTCTCTTTTCTTCTACAGTCTCTATGTTTTCTGATTACAATCGTTACATTTTCGTATTTATACTGGGGTTTCATACACGTAGTTAACATCACCAAATTTTATCCCTTTTGCAAAACATTCGCTACTAGTTCATTTGAATCCTTCTTCAAACAGTCAGATATCAGTTTACCTGAAAAGAAATGACGCAGCATTTATTGGGAAGGGTTG
This sequence comes from Octopus bimaculoides, assembly GCF_046866305.1. Classification (NCBI taxonomy): domain Eukaryota; kingdom Metazoa; phylum Mollusca; class Cephalopoda; order Octopoda; family Octopodidae; genus Octopus; species Octopus bimaculoides. Next base: position 32,528,376 of record NC_142935.1, read on the forward strand.
AATTTAATGCGTGCAAGATTTTATTAATGAGGAACAAGTGAAACTAGTTTTAATTGCGATTCACTTAAAGCCAGGAAAATTTCTGCATGCCCTCGTATACGTACATTATACATACATACACAAAAATATATGTGTATACAGCCTTGGTTTTTTTTAAAATCTCATTACGATAAGTAAATCCTTATATGTGTATACACACACACACACACACACACACACACACACACACACACACACACACACACACACACACACACACACACACACACATATATATATATATATATAAGCATCTACTTTTCGTATGCCTTCCAGCATGGAAGAGATAAGAAGCATTAAGTTTCTTCGTAAACTGTAAGGCAAGAAAATACTCCTTTATAAATAAATGATCGTTGTTGAGACTGCGCCATATCTTTAAAACCATCGTCAGAAACCTAAAAAGTAGTTCATTTCGAAGATTTATTCATTTGGATAAAAAAATCATTTAGGAATTGAATCCAAGTAAATAAGTCAATCATTCAATATATGCAATATCCTAACAAATCTGTTCATTTGAATAATGCTAAATGGTCGTTTCCCAATGAAATTCGAGTACGAGGGCTGTAACCAATCGTATAACTAATATTAATGAACCAACTATTTTATATGTCAATGACGTCTCTCATTTATTCTCAAAACTCTAACGTGTCGAAGGACCATCTTTCATAGGTCGCTCGATCAGCTAGAAATATCAGAGAAATCTCCCTCAAATTACATCCTATCATCTTGAAATGAATGGTACACTGGGTGATATTGTGCTAAGAAACGTGAAAGGGATGGTCATGTTAGAACAAATTGTTCCATAGGACTTCTTAATCAAGACCGAGTGATAAAGAAAAACAATAACAAAATTCTCTTATTTCTGTCTCGTATCAAAATCTGAAATTGTTTGTAATAGAAACTATAAGTGAAAATGAATATGAAACTTGGGAAAATTGTATATCGATTATAATAATTTCTAAAATAATACAGCACTTTTCACAGCACTGAAGGAAACAACATTTTATTTAAAATCTTATTAACAGTTTACACCAAAATCTCGTCTGTTCCTTTACAGTTAAAACAGTATTATTTATTACTCATGCAGGCAGAAACAGGGTGAAAATTTATGACATAACCAAGTACTTGTTTAAAGAAAGTATTCTTTATAGATTCTGGAACAATTGGCCTATCGACAAGGTAAGATTTCGAAATGTTTCTCATTTCATAAAGCAGTCAATATAATAGTCAGCTCACTATGTATTGAAGGATGTAACTTTTATATGTTGTTCATATCGTTACTGCAATGGCGTATGTAATTTCTTCTCTTGATTTTGTTGATTTTATTGCTGTTTAAATCTTGTCAAACATGCTTCGGTTTTGATACGTGTCTTATTTTCGTTTATGTCTTTTTATGCCAATTGCTCCGATACTCATCTAAATGCACACACACATACACAGGCAACCACACACTCGGCACACACATACATACAGAGGCACAGACACACACCCATGCATACACGCACACACGCATATATCCACAAGCATTCTTATTTTGTTAGCCATATATGCGTTCTTGTAAAGAAGTTCAAGTTGCAAAGGAATCTCTACGTGATCCTTTTATTTGGAGGAAATAACGACCAAATCTAGCACAAATCAGAACTTACCTTTCTACTGGGTACTCTTTCTTGACAAACAATATTTTGGGAAACCTATACGATTAGAACATCTTCTAAACTTCGTCTTCTACCAGGAAGAATATTTAGGGAAAAGGAAAACAACAATAGATGAAAGGTCAAACCGTTCGGCCTTAGAATATTGCTTCTGAATCTTTACGTTGTGTTCAAATACTGTCGGTGTGAAACTTGTCTTTTCTGCTCTCAGGGTTGATGTAATAAAGTACAAGTCTAATTTTGGTGTCAATGAAATCTCACTATCCCCACACGAAGCTAGTGAATTTGCAAAATCGGAAGAGCGTCGGACAAAAATGATTTGTGCCATTTCGTACGGTTCTCTACCGTACTGCACACACTCATTTATTGTCTGTCTACTATCGACGCTACTGAAATTGGAAATGGTTTTATCAAATTTGAAGGGATGAAGCAGTAAACTGACTTCGCTAAGGTTGAGATTCTGAAGGTAGAGAACCGTATAAAATGCTATAAAACATTTTATCCGACGATCTTTATCTCTTCACAAACAAAGGTATGACGACGGTCGGGTGTGTACAATATTGTAGGAATAGTATTACACAAATAAATATTTGCATATAGCTATCTAGAATAAACTTTTGCCGAATTAATATGTTCACGCAGAATGTATTCTGTACTACACCAAACGTAGGTACGATAATAAACTAATAGCGTAATAAATACTTACGACCATCGCTGACAATTGCCCGCCGTTAACAGCCGACTGTCAATTGCTGACAGTTCACAGTTTCCTTACTTTATTGAAAAACGTCAGTCCACATTTGGTTACGTGGGAGTGGTCCTGATGTTTCTCCAATAGTATGTATGTATGAATATATGTGTGTATATATGTATGGATGGCTTATGCATATTATAGAAATGTTCCAGATCTTCTCCGTACTGTGTTTCCCCCTTATTACAGTAATGGGGATAAAACTACTACTAATCAGAACATGAAGTGACTGAAAATAATTTCCAGAAATTTATTTTCACATCCATTCCATGAATCGTGGTTCAAAGAATAAAGATAAAGAATCTGTCCTACAGGCGCAATGGATTTTACACAGTTACTTTCAAGTCAATATTTAGTAATTTGTTGTCCATTTCCACCTCTTGTAGATTGAACAAAAATGCAGGCATATCTTTTTCCAGAATCTTCTCTCTCTCAAGGCCCTCCCCCACCAAACATTTCTCTTGTCCTTACTTACATACAACAGTCTTTCTCCATTTCCTCTTTGTCACTCTCCATCTCTAACTTGCCATCTGAAAACCAGTCTCATTGTACTCATTCTTGTCTCTCCATCTGCCTCGCACCCGCTTCCTTTCTTAGTCTGTCTCACTCTCGTCTTCCTTGTCAGATTTCTACTTGATTTCATTCAACATTTTATTTGCAGGTGAAACTCGTCTTGATAAAAAATAATACTGAAATTCACTCATTAACTTTCAATGCAAAAATGTCAAGTAACACCGACTGGTTCCATTCCAGTAGACTCCTTTCAACTCCCTGGTTTGGAAATGTAGCAGCAGCGTACAGGTACTTTGATGGGTATATATTAACATTTTATTTATTTGCATTATAGATTTCTGTTGCTGATAAGTTATGATTTCTTGCCTAGTCAGTTACATATTTTGGAATGAGGTTACAGTCGACTATGATACATCGATCTCAGTAATTAACTAGTATTATTTTATGGACAATGATACCAAGCATGATCGTAACGGGATTCGGAATCAAAACAACGAGGAGCAAAAATAACTTCAACATAGCTTGTTGTTTGCAACTTCACTGATTCTTTCTTTAATTCTTTTAAATGACGACGAGGTACTTCTTGGTTATCACATTCCCATTAAAACATTAGGTCATCTCCCCCCAGATGAAAAACATTGCTTAACCCGCAATAAAACAAAAGTAAGAATGATAATAATAATAATAATGATGATAACTATAATAATAATAACTCAGTAATAAATAGAACAGGGCAGCATATTAGCAAAATCTGAAGACACAAAAATCCAAATAACTACCGATCAAGAACATGTTTTAACATCACCTACAAGATTCTCACATCTATACTAACTGAAAGGATATACGATTTCTTTGAACAGAACTCTGCCTTTCCACAAGCGCAAAAAGGCTGTAAAAGGAATTCTTATGTTTGCAAAGATCAATTACCCATAAATAAAATGAATGTAGAGAATTGCCGGAGCAAAAAGAAAAACCTGAGTATGGCATGGATAGACAACTGGAAAGTGTTTGATAGTATCCTACATAATTGGCTGCTCAAGGCACTCGAGATATATAAGATGTCGTCTCCAAATTCTTACAAGGTAGCAAGGCCAAGTGGAACACGCGTCTCGCTGTAAACCATAGTAATTGTATAAGCCAATCTAACAACGTCAACATAAAACCAGACATCTTTCAAGGTGACTGCCTCTCCCCATTACTCTTTTGCATGGCACGGATCCCACTCAGAGAGAACAGAAAAACTGAAATATAACATAAAAACCGAGGCTAAAATGATTACAGGTCTGTTTGCTCAGAGTTGAACTGGTGCTAAATAATAACTGATTCCTATAATTTACAGTTATTTTTTATATTCTATGTAATATGTAACAAACACGAAAAGAAATATTCATCTCAATGATAAAACGATAAACAGAGCGATTTAATTAAACGGAACTTGGTATCGTAAATACAATCGTAAAATTCTCCATGAAGATATTTATTAAATTCATCACATCTAATATATTTCAATTCTATATTTAAGAGATGAGAAATTAGGTATATTATTAACATTATTTACATTATTTACATTCGACGGATAATTGTCCTCATTTTGTTTGTTGAAATGGATCCTCTCACGGACGAGGGCACGTCCTGCCCTTTCCGTTACTCTTTTAGCTTTATGTGAATCGACTGGTGTCGTTATATTCAAGCCAGGTGGTGTTAGCTTTGAGTCTCTACAACTACTTAAGAAAGTTAGATGGTTTGAAAGACGAGCTAGTTTTGATGGAGTTTCTCTATATGTCTCCATTGAAGTCTAATTTAAGAGATGAGGAATTATGTATATTATTTACATTATTTACATTATTTACATTCGACGGATATTTGTTCTCATCTTGTGTAAATAATGTAAATAATGTAAATAATCTAATATATTTGTTGCAGCAAAAGGTATTTCAAGATCCAACCAAGCGGAGGCAACTACCTACTCCATGTATTGTGGGAGAATTACAGGACTTACGAAATTCGCTACCGAATGAACATCGATGGTAAGAAATATATTTCAATGTTGCGTACGCAAACCATTGTATATATTTGTATGTGTATATATAAGTCCGTGTGTGTGCGTGTGTGTATGTGTGTGTGTACGTATGTACGTTTTGTATACTTCACAATTTTATTAGTATTCTTCTTAAAAGGAGGTAACTGATTTAAAACAAAGAAAGGTGCGACCGCTGGATTTTGGATGATACATATAACTATTACTAATCGATCTTTAAGAAAAAGTCATCTTACAGATTGTATTTGGTAAAGTCCGTGTGTCTCGGTCAGTTTCTTTTGTTAGAAAGTCTTAGCTTCTCCCAATTGCCACTACGACATTTACTAACATAACTATGTGCACCAATACTTATTTATATAAATGTGAGTCTATAATCAAGGTAGAGTGAAAGCTGTTGCCGTGGTTGTACATAGTTATTCTCTTTCTTGCTGATTTTCGAAGAGATATTTCCATCTTCAGTGCAGCTGACTAATGTCTTGTGCACAAACTTTCTTTCACGCCTCAAATAACTACGTCAGGTTTGTTATTTTGGCGCTTGGTAGAAGTTTTAAAAGAAATGCTCAACTAATATTCACTAGGGAGCCGCAAGTCCATATTTGTTGATGTATACATACGATTGCAAATTATTTGATAGGTACCGTCTGAGTGATGCCGTCCGGCATTTGAATGTTGCCTGTACTGATCATAATCCATTCCTTTCATCTTTTTCTTGCGATGGATTCTCAATATTACTCTGTATATTTTATGTAAATTTGCACCTGATCTTAGGATGTTCCTGGCTTTGATATCTGTGGAGCGGATTTTCTCGTTAAACCAGCCCGGTATTCCAAATATTGTTATCAGTGCAGGTGTTCTAAATGTATTGTGGGATACTGACTTTATGTAAAAGGAATATTATATCTTTTAAGTCTAGCGTAATATTATTTCATTACACTCTCTCTGTTTTCATTATTTTTGATGATATATTTTCATTAATACGTACGTCGGTATTTGCAGCACACATTTCGTACAAAAGGGAAGCACAGAGAGAGGCCGGTAATACAAAAATTAGAGGAGCGACTTTACCACGTCCACTTGTTAAATATGAATATTTATTTTGATCAATCTCCATCTCTGTTTCAACGGAAAATGTGATTAAATACAGTTATTTTTCAGTACACTATAGAATCCAGGCATAGATCTTTCGATCCTGAACAGAAGACATATGTCTGTTTATATGAATGTATGTATGCATATATGTATGGAAATTTACATATTAAATATAATTCCTGAGGTGTTTGCAGTGTTATGTATTTGAGTGGGAATTTTGGAAGTATAGACGTATTCTGTTGGCGTGCTGCATGTTTGTTTCGTGGAGGTTTCCTTTCTTGTTTCTTGTTACATGAGTGCATGTGATGTTGTTTATGGTTTGTATAATGTAGTAGTGTTATTTTATTTGACCTTCACCTTATAGTATATGTTTCACTAATTATGTTGTAAGTTATCAGGTCCTAATTATATAGGATGTGAATGTGCGTCTTAGTTGAACTGTTCCTAGCAAAGCAGTGAGTTATGTTGTGATCTCAAGTATTGGCATTATGCAAAGTTTCATATTTTTAATCATACGTAATGTTTTAATTAATACAGATATTCTTTCTACTCTCATGCTCCACATCGTAATTATTTGAAGTTTAAGGTTTTGTACTTTTATAGCTTTTCTACTATGTTTTGGGCAATATTTTCTTGAGAATGTGTTGTGATATCTATCACTGTGCCTTTGTTTCTTTCCCAGTCCTTTATTATTATGTTCGGACATTTCGTCTTCTCGTAGTTGTTAGTTTGGACAGGTATATTCCCGATTATAGTGGCCAGGTCATTGATATGTATTTTATTCGGTACATGCGTGAACGACTGCTTGTCTGTAATCACATCGAAGAGTTGGTACATTGCTCAAAGAATTACCTGTTAACTCGTGAATTCCTCTTTTTATATTTCGGTTTGGTAAAGACTGGAAAACCGGGGATGATGTAGACAGCTGTTTCATTGTGTTTGTTGCGTGTCCTATATTTTGTGTCACGATCCGTTTCAACATTATATTTCTATAGTTGTTTTTTTGTTTTTTTATCTAGGAGTACTCCATTATTTTCTGCGTTTAAGCAGAAAAGAAGAGATTGACCTTCGCTGCAGAGTGACAGACATTCAAAGCGAAAATAATTAATCTAAAACTATACATTTTTTATAAGATATGTTTATGTATTTGCATTTATACTTGAAGACAATTCCTAGAATCGCATCTGACTCCTCTACAGATATGTATTTTCGTCATTGCATATGAATTTTTCAAACATTTCGAATATGACTACAATCTAAAATTCAATTGATTTAATACAAAACATTCTTTCATTTCAGATACTGAGGAACAGATCGCAGATAGGGTGGATATCTATGCATATTCATAAGAGGATCTATATTATTGCTGAAAATATCTATGGTAATACGTACACACATACATACATACATAATGCATACATTCATACATATATACATGCGTCCATACATTCCTACATACATTCATACATACATACATATATTCATACTTACATGTATGCATTCATACATACATGCAAATATATATATAATATATATATATATATATATATATATATATATATATATATATATATATATATATACACCGTTTGTTTTCACTGTTCTGTCTTGTTTTTACTGTCTTTTACTGTCTTGTTCTCACTGTCCTATTCTTGTTTACACTTTCACCCTCCGCAAGAAATTCCAAATTTTATTTAATTTGCTTTGCGGGAAGGACTGTTCCAACGAAGTCGCTTATTGTCCTTGCCTTCAAAATGCGGAGTAGATGGAACAGGGACAACTGAAGAAGGGAAATATTCTTTATGCTGCAAGTCTCATTTCTCTGTTTGTTTTATTTCGTTGCTCGAAAAAAGTTCGTCTTCTGTCTTCGTCTTTATGTTTTCGTTTCTCATGGTGTTTAACGTTTTTTGTGATGTCCTGTACCCATATATGCATGTATGTATACATATAGATCTAGGTATGTACATACTTGTATGGATATATGCATATATTTATATATTATTTATGTTATATTATATATATATATATATATATATATATATATATATATATATATATATATATATATATATATATATCTATATTTATTGTGTTGTATATATCTAAACGCATGATCATGCATATACACACAAATACACTGAGACATGCTCACACACACACAAACACACACACACGCATACAGAAACACACACACACACACACACACACACACACACACACACACACACACACACACAAACACACTGAGACTGCATTCCAGAAATTTTTAATTTTTTCAGGTGTAACATGTATTAATTTGAAAGAAATTTCTAAACTCCTTCAAAATCCTCTTATTTCAATACACTTGTTGCGATCGAGCTATTTCGTGAAGGTCCCATGGAAGTCCTCTAAAGCTAAGTTATCGAGGACCATTGTCACTGCCACCTTAATCTTTATAACACCTCTGAACCGACTGCCCCTCATAATCTCCTACTGCTTGGGAAACAACAAATGTCACAGCGAACAAAGTTTGGACAGTATGAAAGGTGAGAGAAAATTTTGATGCCCATTTTTGTCAATTAGCTGGTTACAGAAATGGACTTGTGGACAGATGCATTGTTCTGCTGCACGTGCCACCAATTCGTGTGTAATAGCTTTCGAATTTTGCAAAATATCTCTTCCTGGACCTCTTCAAAACCTTCGTAAAATACTCTTCGGAGACCGTTTGGCCAGAGGGAATCCAATGAATATAGTCGATACACGTGGTGTTGAAAACATAATGGATCATTACGAGCTTTCCAGTGAAGTTGCTTTGCCTTGGCTTCTTAAAGTCTGGAGGAACCAAGAAGCTTTCGTTTGTTATGCTGTCCTTTGGTCTTTGCATCCTAACAGTAGTTTCAGTTTTCCTCATGGTCAGGTGTGTTGGATTGGATATAATGATCTAAACCATCTTGCTGATGCCACAAAAGCTTCATTCGTTCTCTTTGTCAGTGAGTGTTCTTGGAACAATCTTTGCACAAATTTTGCTGCTGGTAGATCCCCACTCACAAATCTGTCGGCAGTTACGCACCAACTCGAACCTGTGACAATTAGTGTATAGTAGGGTGTGTTCAAAATATTATTACAGCCGTCTGTTTTAGTCTGGAATAAAAACAAATAACCGCCGCAGGTTAGCTTATTGGATGCCTAGTATCAATATAGTTAAATAGCAATAATCTAGGCAGTTATAACTGTTTCTCCTGAAACAAATTCTAGAAATTTCTGGAATGCATCTCGTACATTCTTTCTTGGCATGTAGGATCTCGAGCTAGTAAAAGAAGCAGGGCATCCACGGGCAGTCTTCGATATTTCCTGTCGCAAGGTTTTTTTTATTCCTTTTGTTGCACGTATTCTACACGACCTTTCATTACATTTCACTCACTCTAAGATGAAATATTTTGATAACTGGTAAAATTTCTATATATTAAAATGAATAGTTTACTGAGATGGAACAGCCATTTAAATCGACTTTACTAACATTTTTTAGTTCCATAGATTCCATTTCAGCTGACAAAATCTGATGCATAAAGTCAAGTTGTTCACAAACCGCTTCATGAATTTCACTTCTCAAAAGCAACTACTTATAAGTATTAATAAATATATCAATTCTTACGTTGTGACCTACTCTGTAATTTCACCATTTTTTAAACTTTATTCTTCTCATTTGCATGGTTTCAAATTTTGGCGCAAGTTCAGCAATTTTGGTGAAGATGTTAAGTCGAATACGTCGACCCCCACCGCTCGACTGGTACTTATCTAATCGAACGCGGAAGGATGAAAGGCAATATGAACCTCGACAGAATTTGAATTTAGAACGTATAAACGGACGAAATGCCGCGAAGCATTTTGTCACCGCCTTATTTGTTTGATATGATATTGTTTACATTTTTTTCTGATCGTCCATTTGAAAATAAAGTACACATTTCAACACATTTCACTCTTATACATTTCATTTACCTTTGACATGCTAAACAAAAACCACACTTTATGACAGCGTTCTTTTGTTATTTATCTGCATTCGAATCTCATTTATCTTTCAATATTATAATGAATATAGAAATTCTAAATAAAGCTTTATTTCCATTGTTATTCACACGCTCTGTCGTTTTTGTTCTCTGTTTAAACGCTTATTTCTTCGACTGTATGTATATATTATTGTACCTGGGGAGAGTCATTTTCTTCTAGTGTTTCATTATTTAACACATTCACCGGTTTGACTTCCACTCATTTACTTCAAATGAGTGGAAATCGAACCAGTGAGTGCCTTAAATAATAAGGCACTAAAAGAGAATGGCTCTGCCGAGACACGATAGAATATGCTTCAACATACGAATTCACATAAAGAATCTTGCTAACCAGATACAAAAACGAAATATATATATCAAGTGTTTCCTTCAAAAATACAACTCTGGTAACATACTAGTGATGGGTGATTTTAGCCTCACTTATATAAACTGGCTCACAAACACTCTGAAGTCAGGCAAACCCTCTACACCAGACAAAGCTGCAGCAGAATTACTCTTTAATCTAATGGATGACTGTTTCCTGACTCCGCTAGTGCTCGAACCAACAAGACAGAATAAAACGATTTTGGATCTAATATTAACCAACCAATCTAGCTCTCTTCACAGCATTATTTCAGTTGAAAAAACTCTACTCTCGTACCTCGACATGATACTCCGCAACTTTAATTTTTGGAATATTAAAACCAAACCAACCAATCTCACTTCACTGCACTTACTTGACAACATAAACGCCCAGTAAGCGGACTAGGGAGCAATCCGAAAGGATCTGTCCTTTATCGATTGGTCCTTCACTCTCAGTCCACAGACATTGAGACATGGCTGTACTTTGATGATACTGTCACATATACTTGCTCAAAACACGCTCCTATGAAATCCACTAACACAGATAGAAACCAACTCCCTAGAAAGAGGAAAAAACACTTATCATGTGCATCAAAAAACTTAATAAAAAATTCAACCAAATAAAATACTCTCACATACAACATTCACATGCAAAAACAATGAAAAGGCTGGAGTTGGAAAAACTTCATCTGAATACCGACATGAAAACCTCCATTGAAAATCAGAGAGCTGCAGAGGAACAGTGGGTAGTCAAAAAATTCAAACAGAACCCGGTGTAGACAACAAACAGATGTATTTGTATAACGCTCGGGAGTGAAAAAGTCTTTAACGTTTCGATCCTACGCTCTTCCACAGAAAGGATATACATGTATACATATACATATACATGCATACACACACACACACACACACACACACACACACACACACACACACACACACACACACACACACACACACATATATATATATATATATATATATATATATATATATATATATATATATATATAATATTCTAATAAACTCACCGCTTACAATTTAAAAGCAATCGGAAGTTAAAACGTATGTATTTAGGTGACGTAACAAGTTTCAACAAGAATTGTTTTCGTGTTCTTTAGTGTTCATAAACTGATCAACCAATCACAATTTCCAGTTGCTGCTTGTATAATAGAGTGTAAGGTCTAATGTGTACATGATTATTACTGAAGCTGATTACTTCATTGAATTTCGGAAAAAAAAATGTTAACACTTCATTTTTTAGTAAACAACAAAGTGTAAAAGCAAATAAGAATCTGTTTATTTACATTGACTACACAAACAATCGATACTGTGTTCGAAGTCTCTGAAACATTTATATATCATATATATTTACTTACATAGATACGGCCACAATCACATCAGCACACTGATCTCTCTCTCTCTCTCTCTCTCTCTCTCTCTCTCTCTCTCTCTCTCTCTCTTTCTCTGTGTGTATATATATATATATACACAGGCATACATACATATATGCATACATACATGCATACATGTATACATACATACATGCATATTTTTAAATGTATCCATATACATGTATATATATAGATGTGTGTATATATATATATATATATATATATATATATATATATATATATAGAGAGAGAGAGAGAGAGAGAGAGAGATGTATATGTATACATGTATACATATAGATGTATATGTACACGTATATGTATAGATATATATAGAGATATACATCTATATGCATACATGTATATGTATACATATGTGTATATGTATATATATATAGATGTACATGTAATATGTACACATATATACACATATATACATGCATACAGATATCTATACATATATACACTCACACACACACACACACACACACACACACATACACATACACACAAACACACACATTAGTCATTTGTTTTTTATCCAAAACTACGTCAAAAGTACCGAATGGATATTTATGAAATTTGGAAATTATATTCTATGCATAACGGCTATAACCTCCATGAAAATTCATATATTTTGGATGTTGATGAAATTTTAACCATACATATTGCACACAAATAAAGTAATATTTCTAAAATTTCTTCTTAGAAGTTATAAAGACCCCTTCATGGGGACTTCACACCCACACTTTAGTCATTTTTCCTAAGCAAAGACGAATACAGTTGTACTATTGGAACCTATAGGGTCACCCGAACATAACAGATGAGCATTATTTGTAATTCAACGGTACAACAGTATAAGACTATCCTTTCAGATATACTTGCATTGTGATTTCTGCAATGTGGTGCACAAATTGTCAAGTAAATGAGACGCATCTTTGCCTCCACTGATTCACTTGCAAAGTGTTGAGTAAAATTATTTCGTTGCAGACCTCCTTTTAGTCTTTTTATTATCACTGAGTCACACATAGTCCCCAGTTGGTAACATTGATTTCAAGGCCTGGTGAGTGACTGGTTGTTCTAAGACATTTATTGATTGTAAACATTTTAGGCGCAGTTACCTATCGGTATAGTGGTCATTTGCAAACTCCAGAGGCGACACTTTCATTTCCCTTTACTCCAAACGTCACACGTTGTTATTTCAATTGGGTCATGCCCTTCCAATTGCTATACATCCGTAATGCACCTTACAGCTGTGCCTGTCACCTGTATGGTGAGGAATCCTACATTGGGGAGTAGTAACAACTACGCTAGGGTAGCCGACTGATAATCGTGATCATTCATCTTTTGGTTTCCTGTAGCTTTACTCTCAGTATGTGTATGAGTGTGCGTGTGTGCTCTGTTGAGCACAAAAGCGAAAAGATGTTAGGGGAAATAGTGATGGAATTGGAGGGTGAAAAACATCACAAATTGTTATTCTATGCATTACATAATACGTCATCGAATAGGTTATATATACAGGTTACCTGGTCACCAGGTTACCTGTATATGTAAGTAAATGGTACCTGATAATCAAAAAGAAACTTCTGAAGGCTTTCAGCTCCTAGAAACTATAAATTGCAATATATATATATATATATATATGTATTTATATATAGTATATTCTGTTGGTAAAATTCGTCACCGTCTGTTGGATTAATTTTTAATGCTTCTTCATAATTACTTCTTTAGCCAGTAATGATTTATTTTAAAATTTGTAGGGTAGATCAAAATGAATCGAACAAAATTTAATATATCATCAGCAACGTAATCGATCAAAGGTAAATCTGGCATTCAAAGTATATATCATTTTGACCAGATTGAAACGCACAGCTTCGGATTGAACTAAATATTATACAAAACTTGATCGATAATTAAAATGGGAGTTTGAGACATTCATGACTTTCACACTGGATAGCTGTAATATATTTAAATAAATAGAAAGTTACCAATATATTGATATTATATATCAATATATTGGGGAGTTAAAATGTAAATCATTGATCACCAACCGTATATATAGATATATCATTATCGAAGAAGCTGCAGCTCAACTATAGTCTGTTCATAGCACTTACTCAGCATTATCTGACACGTTTGGGTATATATATATAGCTTGCATCCAGTGGTTTATTTGCGAAGATCTGTGGGTAGAAGTAAAAATTCATTAAAGAAATAACCAAGCTGACGGTAAAGTTAATCATTTACTTATCATCTGAATTGTAAAACATTCTGACAAGAAAGAAAAAATAAAAGCAACTTCATAATCCCTCTAGTTTAAGATCGTGTTTTAGAAAAGTGAAATAATCTGAAGACAACTTCCAAGGTAAGTTCGTGTTGTTCTACTATCTTTAGACGAGTGAAAACAATTTGACGATATTGTTTTACAATATATTTCCTTTGTTCAAAGCTTAGTCTGACTGCCATCATTAATTCCAGTGATTTTTATCGAGAAAGAAAAAAACATCAGTTCAGTTATTCTGTCTGTCTGTCTGTCTGTCTCTCTCTCTCTGTCTCTCTCTTCTCTCTCTTCTCTCTCTCTCTCTCTCTCTCTCTCCCTCTCTCTCTCTCTCTCTCTCTCTCTCTCTCTTCCTCTCTCTCTCTCTGTATATATATATATATATTGCTTTATATATTTTTCAGGAATGAAAATGGCAAATGAAAAGCATGTCCTTCGCAACCTACTGCAAGCTTTCACCATTATATTTCTTCTGACAGTGAAGATTGGCGTATCGAGCAATGAGGGACTTTTTAGGAAAATAAGCAATTCACAATGTATAGATTCTTGGTTGATTCGAACACAAGCCACACCAACCATCATAGAATGTTCATTATGTTGTTTGGCGACTGATAAGTGTGGATTCTTTAGTTATTGTAATGACACATGCAAAATGTTTCAACCTTTGTCCGTGGGAAATGTTGAATTGGTTAGTTGCGACTGTATATCTTATTTAATGCTGCATGAAAACAGTGAGTTAATCATATTTTACAAGTATTTCAGTGCTTTTTGTATTACCTTTTTGTATTCAGGCCATTATCTCCATGCAATATATCTAACCACCTGAATAATATTCAGGTGACACTTTTCTTGTGAAGTCGCCTCTGTTTGATTGTTTCAATCGTTATCTTTTTGTTCTTATAAAGGGATCGGTTCAATATTTCATAGACTGCCCAAGGAGGTATTCTAGTAGAATAAGACCAAATGAGGTTTAATTTTCGACATATTCCTCCTTTCGGCTCCCACAATTCTTCCATCAGTGTTGCAATGCTTGGATTTCATTATTGAAGAAGCTTTCGACTTGTTGCTCGAAAACGTCATCAACAGCAGAAGTGATGTCATCATAACTGCAATACTGTTTCCAATGTTTTTTTCCCATTGGAAAACAGATGTTAGTTAGATGGGATTAAACCCGGATTATAGACAGGGTTATTACAAAATTCATAGCTACAGCCACGCACGGCAGCCATTGAAACCAATGTCTTGTGTGCTGGAGCGTTGTCCTCATAAAACAAGTCAACTGGTCAGCTTTCCAGGGCTTTTGATCTTTATAGAATTTCGAAACTGCCTCAGCAAGGTGGCATAGTGTTCTCCCTTGATGGTGAAGCCGTTTTGAAAATAGTCAATAGACACCCTACGTTTTGCACCCCAAACAACTGAGATCATTACATTCCATGCAGATGAAACGATCTTAGCTTTCTTGGGAGCAGGTAAGTAGGGATGTTTCCACTCTATGGTCTGTCACTTTGTCTTGCTTAAAGTAATGAAAACAACACTCATCCTGCTTTAGGAAATCTTCAAAGAAACCGACTGGATCCAATGCCAACAATGTCAGATTTTCTCTTTACGTGATCAGCCTTGTGCGATTTTTGTCAGGTGTAAGAAAACGTGGAGATCATCGTGCAGCAAAAACCTTTATCGTGCCAAATTGATTATGCAGAATATTCTCAACTCTCTCACAGGATATGCTAATATCAGTGGCTATTTGATTTAGAGTAAATTATTTGATATCCATCACCAAATGTCGGATATGATCATTTTCTCCAAAACTTACTTCTCTGATATATTTTCTAAACTAGTCTAGTCTTCTACACCAAATGGGTACGTTTTGTAAATTCAATTAGTGATTCCCTCATTACAATGTAAGCAGCTACATTAAAAAAGAAAAATCATAAACCATTCGAATCATAAATCATTCGAATGCTTATATATTTTTTTCCTTCACTGCTAAATTATTGATAGTTACCTTTTAAAATATTGTCTACACTACATATACTAACGCTAAAAACAGCTCTTTTTTTGTCATGCAGACAGCGTCAATAAGAAATGTTTTCATTTTTTAATTTTCACTGACAAAATATCATCATAAATTGTAATCAGCCTTTATTCATAACTCTTTCAATGGAATATTTTAGAGATCTACTTTAACGAGTTTAAGACACCATCGTTCGGAGTTTACGCGATCTGCAAGAAATACCAGACAAATCTCTCTGAAATTATATCCTATCATGTTGAGAAGAATAGTACACATTGGATGATATTGTTCTACATACCAATATGTGACAGATGAAAGGATGGCCACTTTGGAACAACTTTTCCCATACAACTTGATAAATAACAACAATTACAACATTCTGTTATTTCTTTTTGATATCAAATTTTTAAATAGTGAAATAGAAACTAAAAGTGAAGAGATGAAGCTTGAGAAAACTGTATTTCGAATATAAAAATGTTTTAAACAATACAGCTCTGTAGAAAATAATTTATTCTGAATTTCAATAAAGTTCACCTAAAATTCTCCAGTATTCCTTTACAGTTGAAACGTTCTTATTTTATTACTCATGCAGGCAGATCCTGGCAGAAAGTACTTGAGATATCTACATCTTCGTTTAAAAGAAGTGCTCTTTATGCTTACTGGACTAGTTGGCCTATAGAAAAGGTAATACATTTTCAAAATTTCCAAATGATTCTCATTTCATTAGACAGTCTACATAATTGTCAGCCCGTTATGTCTTGAAGGATATAATTTTATCTTCTTCATTTCGTTACTTCAGTAGTGTAAGTAATTTCTTTTCTTGATATTGTTGGTTTTATTGCTGTTTAAACCTTGTCGTCCAAAATCCTTCAATTTTCATCCCTGTCATATTTTCACTTAAGTCTTTCTATTGCAATTCCTCCGATACTCATGTAGAAGCTCACGCGCCGCGCACACACACACACATGTACATTCTCAAACACACATATCCACAAACACTATTGATTTGTTAGCCGTACACACACACACATGTACATAAACACACATGTACATTCTCAAACACACATATCCACAAACATTATTGGTTTGTTAGCCGTAAATGCCTACCAACTAAGAAGATCAAGTAACGAAGGAACTTCTATGTGATCTTTCTGATTTGCAAGAAATAGCAGCCAAATCTTGAACAGATCAGAATTTACCTTTCTACTGGGTACTGTTACCTGAGAAACAATATCTTGGGAACGCTACAAGATTGGAGCACCCTTAATCCTATGTCATCTCCCACGAAGATTATTGAGCATAAAAGGAAAACAACAATTGATTAGATGCAAAATCGTTAGATCGAAGCGTATTTCTTCCGGATCGTTATCTTGTCTTTCCTTCTCTCGGGTTTTATGCAGTAAAGTACCAGTCTAGAACTAGAGTCAATAAAATCAATTATCCTCCTCCAAGGCTAGTGAATTTGCATAATCGTAAGAGCGTCGACCGCATGTTTTGTACCGTTTCTTAAGTTTCTCTGCCTTCAGAATTTTAATCCTAACGAAGTCAGTTGACTGTTGCATCCTTTCGAATTTGATAAAATCATTTATCAGTTCAGTTCTGGGTCGATAGTATCGATTAAATCCCACCTAGTAAATAAATGTAGTCGTGTTGGTCCCAAATTTCAGACATTATTTGGTATTCAGGAAGCGCTAATAGTCGAACATATCCCAGACGCATGCAAAAGGAGGTAATAATTTAGGATAATTATTGGGGAAAGAGTTCATTCGTGCTCGGTAGCGGCTTTTGAAATCAACATGTTTGGTGGAAACGTGGTGTTATACTCGGCATTTGTAGAGTATAATTTTGCGTAGAGAGAAATCTCCAAGAGGTCGGTGTTAGACACCTGACAAGTGCATGTTTTTCTACCTACCCTGCAGCTGGAGATAATCGCTGGGAAGTTCAGGTTCGTAAGACCCGTTACCAGTAATGAAGAAGTAGATGTATAATTAGTACCAGTGTTTGCGTAATTGCTTCTATATATCTATGTAAGTGTGTATATACATATATACATACTGCTGTGGCAAGAATCATTGACACCCTGGGGGATTGGAAGAATGAACTAGCCGAACTCTTATAAAGTGTAGAGGTAGGTAGTAGTTGAGAGAGAGTGTTTGATAGTCTCGCGAAGTACGTCGTGTGAACACATTGATTAAACTTCTGCTGCATAATTTATATATCCAGCCTGTGTTAAGGATATATATATATATATATGCATATGAATATATATAAATGTATATGTGTGTATATGTGTGTATGTGTGTGTGTGTGTGTGTGTGTGTGTGTGTGTGTGTGTGTGTGTGTGTGTTTGTGTGTGTGTCTGTGTGTGTGTAGCTCTGTGCGTGTATATAAAGTATCTTTCCTACAACTGCAACGAAATTCATACAATCTTAAATCAATATTTATTACTTTATCCTCCAGTTCCTCCTGTTACACTTACGCAAAAATGCATGCACATCTTTTCCCAGAATCTTATCTCTCTTAAGTCTCCCCTCCCCATACTCTCTCTTAGATCTGTCTTTTCTCATTCCCTTGTTTACACTCTCTATCTCTCACTTTCCTTCTCATTTTCAGTTTCATTGTACTCTTACTTGTCTCTCTATCTGCCTCTCGCCCGCTTCCTTTCTCAACCTGTCTCATTATCGTCTTCCTTGTCAGATTTCTACATGATTTCATTCCAATTGCATTTGCAGGTGAAACTCTGGTTCGTACGTCGTTCTCACAGAATTAACTCAATAACTTTTAATGGAACGAATAAAAATTCTACAGCGTGGTTCAATGAGATGAACCTCCTTTCACGGCCGTGGTATCTACCTCTACCAGTACGTTACATGTTCAGTTTAAGGTATATATTGACACTGTCTACTTTATTTGTATTTATAGGTTTTCATTATAAATAATTATGGTTTCCCACATAGTATTATTTTATCGACAAAGGAAGAATAAATGGCAAGCAAGAACGTGGTGGGATTGAGTATCAAATCATTGAGGAATAAATATAACTTCAACCCGATTTATTGTTTACAGTCTTATGAAAGACAAGGTATGGTGCCCTCCACTGTGAGGCGAACGAACACAGTTTCTACATGGACGTGGGCTGATTAGTGCATGGGAGTTTATCGACAGTGAACGATGAAACATAACATAATATTTGGTAAACTGCAAATAAGATCTACTGAATGTACTGCTAATGCAGAAGAATTTACTGAAAACGGACTTGGGGGAGCTAATAAATTCGGATCACGAATAGCCAACGAGAGAGAAGAATCATTGTCTGATCCACCGTCCACGAAGCATCATAGAGGTGACTCCAACAAGGATGACCTAAAACAGAAGACTAGAAGCTTAATCATCGTTGCCCGGGATCAGGCATTGAATAACAACACTGTGAAAATGGATATAAACAACGGATGTGACTTGAACCTCTGCAGACTGTGTAGGAAGAAAGTCTCATTTTCTTTAAAACACACACGCACACACACACACACACACACACACACATATACATATGTGTGTGTGTGTGTGTGTGTGTGTGTGTGTGTGTGTGTGTGTGTGTGCGTGTATGTATGTATGTATGTATGTATGTATGTGTGTGTGTATATGTATATATATATATATATATATATATATATATATATATATTGTTAGATAGATAGATAGATAGATAGATCATAAAAAATAAGCATTGAAAGTAGCAATTAAAGAAATAATCATTGATTCCACAATTAATTAAGGAACATGAAAAATAATGCAACTCTATTTTTTAAAGGATAAACACATTTATAATTAATGTTAGAATTAATTACATTGAAGGATAAAAATATTTACAATACAAAGTTTCAAAATATGCAGGTAGCAATAGTCATGACACTAGGGACAAAAATGTTTTTTAACAAATGTACTTTTCCTATCATGGCTATATATGTACAAATATATAATAACAATTTAGATAAAAAAGTAGGACATATATCATATTCTATGTAATACATATGAAAAGGGAAATGATATAATCATCTCAATGATTAAAAGATAAACTGAAGTATTTCATCAAACGGAACTGGGTGTCGTAAATACAATGCTAAAATTCTCCAACTATGATGACGTTTATTGAATCATCGGTTACGATATATTAATTTCAGAGAAAAATACTTTATAATTGAGCCGGAAGACGGCGGTGACTACATGCTGTATGCAGAAAAGGTGAATGAAACATATTACAATATCAGTTTCAGAATGAGCAGCAGTCGTAAGTAATATATATATATATATATTTCGTTTTTGTATATGCAAATCATTCTATATATTTGTCTTTGTAAATAAGTCCGTGGGATGTGTGTGTTCCTGTGCGCGTTTACGTGTCCTTTTTTTTGTGAGTACGTGCGTGTGTACCTAAGTATGCATGTATGTATGTTTTGTATACTTCACATTTCTATATATTAGTATACATCGTAAAAGAAGACAAGTGGATTTAAACAAAGAAAGGTGCTATCAGTGGATTTTGGATGATAATAATAAGTATTACAAATCGTTCTTGAAAAAAAGTTCTATTTACAAATTGTATCTGGTAAAGTTCATGTCTTTTACATGAGCTTGAAAATCTTAGCTTTTCCAAATTTTCCCTGCGACATATACTAATATAAACAAGCGCACCAATGATTATTGAAATAAATATTGTGAATTTATAACGCAGGTAGAGCGGCTGCTGGTTCCGCAGTTGTACGTATATATTCACTTTTTTGGTGATGTTGCAAGATATATTTCCATTTTACGGGCAGATGACTTATGTCATTGTACAAGACTTTTCTTTCATGTTTCATATAACCGTGTCAGTTTTTTTTTTTAATTTTGGCGCATGGTAAAATTTTTGTAAGAAATGCTCAACCGGTATTCGCTAGGGAACAGCAAGTCGATGTTCCCTTGATTTTCGATCTTGTCGTTGATGTATATATGATTGCAAATTATCTGACTTGTGCCATGTGAGTGATGTCATCTGGTATTTGAAGACTGTCTGTACAAATCTTAATGAATTTCCTACATCTTATTTCCTGTGATAGAGTCTGTATATATTTCTAAATGTTGATTAATGGGAATTAGATGCTTATTTCAGGTGTTGTAAATGCATTGTGTGATTCTGCTTTAACGTAAAAGGAAACCTCTAAATGTTATATATCTTTTTAGGTCTAGTGTATTATCATTTGATTACATTCACTTTGCTTTCATTATTTCTGCATGATATATTTTTTTATTAATACATACGCCGGGATTTATAACGATTGTTTTGTCTACAGTGAAACACATAGAGAGGCCAGTGAGACAAAAATTGGTGGATCGGTTTTACCACGTTGACTTGTTAAATATGAATTTTTATTTTGATCAATCTTCATCTTTGAATCAACGGAAGATGTGATTAAATTAAACTACTTTTCGGTAACTATAGAATCCGGGCATAGATCTGAGGATCGTAAACAGGAGATATACGTCTGTTTGTATATAACGTATGTATGTATGTATGTATGTATGGATGGATGGATGGATGGATGGATGGATGGATGGATGTAAATAGATAATTAATATTTCATTTCATTTCTTTTTACTATATTATTTTATATCTTATGTTAAAATTAGAAGATTATAATTAAAATGTGAAAAGCAGACAGTGTTGGAATTCTTGTTTAATAATATATATATATATATATATATATATATATATATATATATATATATATATATATATATATATGTATGTATGTATATATATAGATATAGATGTATATATGTATGTATATATATACATTATATATATATGTATATATGTATGTATGTATGTATGTATGTATATATATATATATAGATATATGACGAAAATAATGAAGCTAAAACTATAGATTTGTATAAAAAGTCATGGATGTTTCGTTATACTCATAACTGAAAAATGTTTCATTCACTCGTTTCTTATGTTAAAATTAGAAGATTATAATTAAAATGTGAAAAGCAGACAGTTTTGAAATTCTTGTTTAATAATATATATATATATATATATATATATATATATATATATATATATATATATATATATATATATATATATATATATATATATATGTATGTATATATATAGATATAGATGTATATATGTATGTATGTATGTATGTATGTATGTATGCATGCATGTATGTATGTATGCATGCATGTATGTATGTATGTATGTATGTATGTATGGATGGATGGATGGATGGATGGATGGATGGATGTAAATTTCACATTAAATATAATTCGTGAATTGTTTGCTACGCTGTGTTCTTGTGTGTGGATTTAGGAAGTATAGACTTCTCTGTAGGCGTGTTGCATGTTCGTTTCGTGGGTGTTTGCTTTCTCGTTTCTTGCTACATAAGTGTATGTGCTGTTGTGTATAGTTTGTGTAATGTGAGTAATGTTATTTCATTGGGCCTTCATCCTATAGTATATGTTGCATGAATAATGTTATTTCATTAGGAACTTATTGCATATGTTGTGAATTTACACAGACTAGTGTATTAGGTTGTTAGCCCGGATATTGGCATTATGCACCATTTCATTTTTTAAAATCATTTCTAATACTCTAACCAATATTGGTATTGTTTCCACCCTCATGCTCCACATCGTCAATATTTCAACGTCCAGTTCTTTGCCCTTGATAGTACTACCTTTTGAGCAATATTTTCATCAGAAAAAGTTCTGATATCTATCAGAGTTCTTCTTTTTCCCCCAGTCCTTTATTATTATATCTGAACGCTTCGTCTTCAAGGATATGTGTGTTTGGACAGTAAAACTCCAGGTTATTGTGTAAATCTCTAGATTATTGTGGTCAGGTCATTATCACGTAATGTATTCGGTACATGTGTGAACCATGTCTCGTCTGCATTCAGACGGAAACATTAGTATATTGCTCAATAAGAAAACAGTTAAATCGACAACACCTCTCTATATATTGAGATTTGGTAAACACTGGGTAACCACAGATGATGTCGTCCCCTGTCTCATTGTGCTGGTTGCATATCTTGCATTTTGTGTTAGGATCTGTTTTCAAGATTATAATTCTATAGTTGTTTGTGATATTAGAGTGAATCCTTTCGTATAAGTTTTTAAGCAAAAAGAAGCGAATGACCCTAGCTGCATAATGACAGACATACAAAGCAAAAATAATGAAGCTAAAACTATACATTTGTATAAAAGGTCATGGATGTTTCGTTATACTCATAACTGAAAAATGTTTCATTAAGTCGTTTCTGACTTCACATATGTGTTTTCGTCATTTTATATGTATTTTTCAAGCATTTAGAATATAGCGACAATCGGAATTTCAGTTGATTTATAACAAAACTTTCTTTCATTTCAGGTTCTTTGAGATCACACCTAGACGCTCTGGATGTGTATGTATTATTAGAATAGGTTTTATGTTATTACTGAAATTATGTACGGTAATAAATACATACATGCATATTTGTATGCGTAAAAAATATATTTATATATATTTGCAAATATATGTGTGTGTATATATATATATATATATATATATATATATATATATATATATATATATATATATATATATATATATATATATATATATGTATGTATGTATGAGTATATATATATATATATATATATATATATATATATATAGTGAGAATTTGCTAAAACAACAAAAGACGAAGACAAGTGTGTAAACAACAAACTGATGTAATATGTATGCATATATATATATATGTTTATATCTTCAACAAGATATAATCATTTCGAAGTCTTGGGATGCTAAACAGTCAATAATAATAATAAAAGAATGTATATATCAACCAATAATAAATAAGAAATGAATGTATATAAAATACTTATTATATTAAGATAGAAAAATATTATTAAAAATATCAAAATTATAAATGTTCCTTAATTAACTTTACGTTTATTATAATGTAAACTAACAGAAATATTATATGCAAAAACTAATTTTAACGAATCTTTGTAATCTAACCTGAAGATTAACTATATTTTTGAATAGAATTGATGTTCGATAGTTTTAATCGATTCAAATATTTTTTCTATTTGAAAATTTGGTTATGAGACACGTGTAGTCGTTTTATTATCATTATCTTATGATATTTACTTTGTATTATATTATACTTATTTATTGTGCTTTTACTTATTAATTTTCTATATGTGACTGGATTTTCATCGATGAGTTCATGAACATTGGTTCTTTTCTCTAAAACTATATATTTATATTTTACAATGTGAAACTTAGTTTAATTTTAATTTTTAATAAATTGAATTGAATCGGGATTTTACCTGTAAATTTGGATTTTTATCCCTAATATTATTGTTATATATACATATATATACATATATCTTCAACGAGAATATTATTGACAATTCTCCATGCATTAATTGTTAGACAATAAATCCCGTTTCAGTTGCAACATTTTCGTCAGTTATAAAACCGTTGAACACAGAGACAGACATCATTAGGGGACAAAATTGATACAAATCAAATTCTCATCAAACACTGCATTGTCCTGCTAGAGTAGCATATAAAAGGGTATAGATTGGTTTAAGACGATCCCAAACAAAAGGAATGCCTTTTCCTACATTTTAGCACCAAAAATTATTACACATCAATAATAAAATCTATGATTATGGTTGACACAGTTATACAAAGACAATAACTACAATGGGCGACACAAAAATAGAAAGAATATTACAAACAAAGATATCACTTACCTTCCATAGTTTGAAATTTTGGCGGGATCCCAGCAATTTTGGGGAAGGTGTGAAATCGATTACGTCAATCCCACTGCTCGACTGATACTTACCTCATCGATCACAAAAGAGTGAATTGTAATATTGACCTCGGCGGAATTCGAATTTAGAAGTATATAACTTTACAAAATGCCGCCAAGCAGATTGTCCAGTTTCCTAACGGTTCTGCCTGCTCGCCGCCTTATTTGATTGATATAATACTGCTTAATTTTTTCATACCGTCGTACTTTGGAAAGCTAAGTACACATTTTGACACCTCTCGCTCATGTATATTTCACTTACTTTTGACATACTAAAGAACTATAACAGTTTATGACTGTTATTTTGTTATTTATGTGCATTTCAATCTCATTTACCTTTCAATATTTTAATGAATACAAATTTTAAATAAAGCTCTATTTACATTGTTATTCACACGTTCTGCCTTTTTATTTTCTACTTAAATGATCGTTTTTCCTTTACTTTGTTACATTATTAACCCTTCGTGGGCGGGCGGTGGCCCTTGAGACCCTATAAAAGTTTAGAAGTTATGCACCAAATGAACCTGTTTTGGACTAAATTGTGCCTGGAAACTGGGATTATGTTTAACCAGCTAGATGAATCGTTAATACGCCGGGAAAAATGCTTAAATCTGTGTTCAAATCCTACTGGCGTTGATTTTGCCCTTCATTCTTTCTGAGTCGATAAAATAAGATCCTCCCCGGATCTTTTTGGTTTGACGGACACCAAAACAAAAAGGTCCGCACTCAATACGTGTAGAGTGTATATTGAATATATGCATTAACAGTAGGGTTTCAGCCAGATGAATCTTTAATATGTGGGGGAAAATGCTTAGATCTGTGTTCAAATTCAGTTAGCGTTGACTTTGCCCTTCATTCTTTCTGAGTCGATAAAATAAATTCCTCCCCGTATCCTTTTGGTTTGATGGACACCAAAACAAAAAGGTCCACAATTAATGCGCGTAGAGTGTATATTGAATATATGTATTAACAGTTGTGAGGCCAGCTACATGAATCGTTTATACGCCGGGAAAAATGCCAATTCTGTGTTCAAATTCAGTTGGCGTTGACTTTGCCCTTCATTCTTTCTGAGTCGATAAAATAAGTTCCTCCCCGGATCTCTTTGGTTTGACGATCACCAAAACAAAAACATCCGCACTCAATACGTATAGAGTCAATTCGTCAGCAACTGTTGGATAATTTTTTATGCTTTAGCATGATCGTTTAAATTTTGTAAGGAGATGAACATGTATCGAATCAAACGTAATATATTATAAACAAATTAATCGCTCGAACATTCAAATTGTATGTGATGTTCGCGAGAGCCAAACGCAAAGTTCAAGATTAAACTAAATACTGTTAAGAGATTTGATCGATAAATAAAATATGTGTTTGCGATGTTCATGAGTTTGATTCAAGATGTCTATAAGCTATCCAGTGCAATATGTACAAAGCAATAGAAAGCTATGATACATTAATTTATCAATATACTGAGATGTTAAAAGTAGCCTCATTTGTCCACACACCGTATCAAGATAAGTAGCTTGTTTCGATTGGTTTGATTGCCAAGATCAGTGGATAGAAGTAGATGTCTATTGAAATAGTAACCAAGCTGACGGTAAAGTTAATCATTTACTTATCATCTGAATTGTAAAGCATTCTGACAAGAAAGTGAATGCAACTTCATAAGACCTCTACTTTAAGAACGTATTTAAGAACAGTGAAATAACCTGACGGCAAATCCTAATCTAAGTTCGTGTTGTTCACATATCTTTACAAGAGCGGAAAGCATTTGTTGATATTATTTTAAGACCATATCATTTTTATCGAAACCAGTGTAGATAAATCAACTGATTTCATCATTCAGCGGAATTGACCTTATTTTAGTCTTAAATAGGATGAAACACGATAAACCCAATACAAAATACGCACATTTATCACACCTGGAGAAAGAAACATTAACGACCATACGCTGTTGTTTCCTGTGAGACACTTCTAGATAAACAAATTTCAGCCAAACGTAAAGTTTATTTAGCAACCCTGAAGAAGCTACGAATCTTCAAAGTAAGTAAACTAGTTAGATATTACTAATCGAAAGTGTGATAAGATACTACAAATGTTTCATGTGTTGGAAATTACTGTAGTTGATTTTTGCTTTCATTACATTAGGTCTTCCATTATGATTTCCTATTTCCAGTGAGAGTGGAATGAAGAACGGTGGGTTTCTAGAATCAAGCATCGACTGATTAAAATGTTTAGTGTTCAGAAATGTACTTTTACGTTCTAGTTTCGAATCACACCGTGGCGAAATTTGCTGCTCGTCCATCTGCCTCCTATGTGATGAGTGGAGATCTACCAGGACTAAACTTACCGCACCAACACCAACCTGTATGTTTAAACACACGACAGTCTTCATTCTTCTCCCTCACACCTCTTATCCTCTTTCATTCCCCCTCTACCGTAATTGACTCTCTTGTCCCAGCGATAAACTGTTGTTTAGTTTATATAAGATAATCCATAATATACCAGTTTAACGCAAAATTTTATTGCATGAGCAATCTTTCAAATTGTCTTCACGACCTGACTGCATCCTGCAAACTACTCAGTTGTCTCAAGTAGTGTATAGTAGGGCGTGTTCCAAGTATCATTATGACCACCTCCTTTAGTCTGGAATAAAAACAAATAACCATGGCAGGTCAGCTTATTATATGCCTTGTATTATTATAACAACAATATAGACAGTTATAATTGTCTCTCCTGAAACAAAGTCTCAAAATTTCTGGAATGCAGCTCGATCATTCTTTTTTAGAACATTGGTTCTCGAGCAAGTAAAAGAAGCTGGACATCCACGGGCAGTCTTCGATATTTTCTGTCCCAAGGATTCTTATTACTTCTTTTGTTGCACGAATTCTGCACTATCTTTCACACCACTTCACTCATTCTAAGATGAAATATTTTGATAACTGGTAAAATTTCTATATATTAAAATAATGATTTACTAAGAGTGAACAGCCATTTAATTCAACTTTAGTACACTACTAACATTTGTTAGTTCCATAGATTCCATTTCAGTTGACATACGCTGATGCATAAAGTCAAACCGTCCACAGACCAATTCACGAATATCACTTCTTCTAAGGATTAACCAATATATCAATTTTTACTATCGGTGACCATACTCTGTTTTCACCTTGTTTGAATTTTATTCTTCTCATTCGTGTAATTTCAAATTTTGGCGCAAGTTCAGCAATTTGAGAGAAGATGTTAAATCGATTACGTCGACCCCACCGCTCAACTGGTATTTATTATGTCGATCTCGATAGAATGAAAAGGAATATGAATCTTGGTGGAATTTCAATTTCGAACGTATAAACGGACGAAATGTCACTAAGCATTTTCTCCAGTATCCTAGCGTTTCTGCCAGCTCGCCGCTTTATTTGTTTCATATGAAATTGTTTAAAAAACATTTCTGGTCGTACTTTGGAAAACTAAATACACGTTTCGACACCGTTCACTCTTATATATTGCAGTTACTTTTCACATGCTAAAAAAAGTGACAGTGTTCATTTGCTATTTATCTCCATTTGCATCTTATTTACCTTTCAATATTATAATGACTACAGAGATTATAATAAAGCTCTATTTCCATTGTTATTCAAATGATCTGTCTTTTTGTGTTTTGTTTAAATGCTTGTTTTTATCGACTTTCTAACATTATTAACTTCAATATCGCCTGCCTTTCTTGCACGCTGGCGTAAGTGTGTCATTTTTAATCATCTTCTATTTCATGTTTGTATATTACTCAGTGTACACGTGTGTGTACAAATAAACATTACATATTCGAAGCTTAATTTTCTGTTACAGGTTAAAATATACCCTCACTTAAATTTGCGAACTTAAGAGAACTGATTTCTTAAAAAAACATATGAATGAGCCATTTCCAAAAACATTCTTAAACCATACGAAATATAAAGAGGCAGGATGTCTCGGTATCAACCTACATTGGATAATGTTTCATTATAGAAAATTATGTCACTGAAACGAAATTCAATACTTAACCGTTGCTGTTCTGTGATTAAAGATAAATAACATCAACTTCCTGGTCACCAGTAACCAAACTTATATTTGTTTAACATCCAAGCTTCTCAATTCAAATTTATTGATTTAATACGTATTTTATTATTTATGCGCCCTTTTAAAGCCTAGACAGGCTCATGGGCCCGGTTTATTATTCTAAAATAATCTTTTCTACTCAAGGCACAATACCCGAAATTTTTTTGAGAGGAGACCAGTCGATTAGTTCGACCCCAGTACGCAACCGGTACTTAATTTATCGACCTCGAAAGGATGAAAGACAAGGTCGACCTTGGCGGAATTTGAACTCAGGACGTAATGACAGACGAAATGCTACTAGGCATTTCGCCCGGCGTGCTAACGTGTCAGCCACCTCACCACCTTTCCAGCTATTTTAATTTAAATTGATACGAAATCCAGCACCAGAATTTGCCCTAGTTAAAACCGGAGACGTTGTGTCGAAATAGCAGACTCATGTAAAACTCAAAGATTGTAAGACGTATACAAATGCTGTTAAAGTTCTTTTAATCTTTTAAAGTTAGCAAATAACATTTCCCACGCTGGGGCCAACCATTTTACCATTAATTTTTTAAGTAGTAGTTGATTTAGAAACCAAAAATGTGCTTTAGAAATATGGCAGACGAGTCTTTTTTTCTTGGATAAGAATATTTTATTTAACAACGATTAAAAGAATAACTGGGTCGCGGCGGACCTCAAAGAAATTGTACAGCAATAATATATATATATATATATATATATATATATATATATATATATATATATACAACAACAAAGAATAGTCACTTTTCAACTATGAAATTCGGAAAGCAAAATCAGAATATTCCAGAAAGTTTAATGGGCAAATGACAGAAAAAGATAAGTGAAAGTGCATGTGTGAGAAATATCTTCAATTTCCAATTTAAACATCGATACATGCTGGTGAAACAAACTCTCCAATAAGGAATTTAAAGATACATCTGCTGTTATATTGTAAAATAGATTCAGGTGATTTTTTTCAAAGAATTTACTGCAGGTGTCACAGAGTTATTAGTGTATCTGCTTGAAAGTGCGACTACAGTCAGATTTCTCTTAGTTCCAAACGTAAAATATAGTTAGGTGATCACTAAAAATTAAAGAGCTTATTTTTTAGTGTAAAATCATATAAACTGCAGGAGACAATTGACGTATAAGTAGGTATGTGTGAAACTAACATATATGTGTGAACGTGAGAAGTGGATATCTTGAATGAACTTCGATAACTGGTACTATTTTTATATATGTATTCGTTAAATGAAACAAGAAGGCACCATTTTGATAGAATTCTAAGCGCGTTATGATTTTCGATTGTAGACAATTTGAAGTTTAATAGCTGTTTAGTCCTTCACTTTCCCCTCTCTCACACTCTTTCCCTAACTCTCTCTCTCTCTCTCTCTCTCTCTATCTCTCTCTCTCTCTCTCTCTCTCTCTCTCTCTCTCTCTCTCTCTCTCTCTCTCTCTCACATATAAACACACATACATACACACGCCTACAATAATTCTATCATGAAAGAGTCATTATAGCATCTGACACATTCCTTCAAATTACACGTTATCGACTTGAAATTATCAGCACACGTTAGACAATGTCTTCCAAGATATGCAGCAAAAGGTAATGAACATCATTCGAATCCATTTGAGTGTAATTTTCTCTTTCGATAGGGCCTTGGAGATAAACAGCAACATATAATCATTTCCTATGATATCACCTTTCATTGTTCATTACATTTACACTTTATATCTGTCTCTAAGTGTCTGCTCCTATCTATCCTATTTATGTATCTAATTGTCTCTCTCGGTCTGTTTGTCTATCTATCTATCTATATATCTATCTATCTATGTGTGTTTACTCCTGTATTATGTATGTATGTGTCTATGATTGTATATATGTATTTATCTATGTGTTATGCATTTATGTATGCATGTATGTGTGTATGTATGCATGAATGCACCGATGTATGTAAGGATATCAGCATACACAATATCTGATTTAATTCATATTCTATTTGAAAAGGACAGAGATGACCATCAGATCAAGAGCAACTTCATCTGCTGAAAAATTTAAGAAAAACATTTGTTAACAAAGTAATGAGGTTGATCATATATTTCTCAATAAACACAGAAACACATACACACATACCTCTTCCATATGGTCCTACCAGAGGCAACCGTCATTAGATTTTCCCGATGGATTCCAAAGCATGACTAAATAAGATTATGGATACTATCCAGCCATCTCGTTCTTGGTCTACATTAAGTTCTTCTGCCGGTTGATTCGGTTTGGAAAATTCCAGCGACCTTCTAATAACGTATCTGTAGTACTGAAGCTGTGACTTCTCAATGCGGATACGTAGCCTTTTGACCTGAAGAGACACCCTATCTCCAAGCTACGCACCTTGTCATATGACGTTAGTCCAAACGTCCGTATAAGAAACCTCATTTCGGCCGCTTGTATTCGCAATCGCATTCGTTCAGTTATTATTCAACTTTGATGAAAATAGGTGAGGATAAGTGCAAAAACCGAACTGAAGATAGCGTGTTTGGCTTGTTCAGTTACCTCTTTTTCTAAGGATCGAATACTTGAGCCTACACATTGCATTACCATTCTAGCATTCAATTCAGGCTCCTGCTTGCCATCACTCGAAAATATGGCCCCAAGATACCTGTTCCACTAACACGCACAGGGTACTGGAAGACTCTCTTGAGAATTCCAGTTTCACAGTCTTCCCACCACTTGTCTTCATCCTTGTCTTGCAGCACTCGACAGCGAACTCATTCACTGTATGCTAGAAATCGCCTGCTGCTGAATCAAGTAACATAAGATACTTCTAAATATCAGCCGGCTGATCCTGAACATAACGATGCTAAAGCACTTCCCAAGGGATGCGCATATCAATCCAGTTCATAAGATATATGGACAGGAGTAGTGGAAATACGCACCCCTGCCAAAATCTATGTTGAACAGCTTCGACTTAACAACCGCTGAGCTTTTCTGGGTTCTTTCGTTTTTTTTTTGTTTTTTTGGGGTTTTTTTTTTTTTGCTTTGCTTTTTCTTTCTAGGGTTGATGATTACTAATTGCCTTTTTTAAATACTTTCACTTTCACTGACCCCAACGAAAATAGATCTAAAAACTAGCTTACAAGAAAATAATTAGTATGTAAGTATGCACACACTTACACATATACATATATCATCCATGCATATACACATATACAAACACTATTCATACATACACACAAACATACACTCATCTCTCTCTCTCACATTCATTCACACACACACACACACACACACACACACACACACACGTTCATGGAAACATAAAATGCACAATTATGTGTACTCAAAACAAGAAGATACATGTTACATACCACCCTCGTATTTGCGATAAAGTATGCGTGTTCCATTTTCCATTTTGCCTTCAATCCAGTTTCCGTAATTAGTAGTTGCTCCCCAATCCACACGAAAATGCGGTTCTCTGAAATTAATGTTACAATTGATGAATTTAATAAAGTTTATCATAATGAAAAATTTTACAACTAAATTTACAACAATCCATTCTGCTTGATTAAATCGATGAGTAAGCATTTTCATCTTTGCGATTAGTGATTGTCTCATACCTTGTGAGTTATTCACGATATAGAATGTGAAAATGACGAGTAATTTGGGTAAATCAGATCTTGGTGTTTAGCTTCAGCTCAGCTGTGATCAAGGCGATCTACTATCAAAAAGCATTCCAGCTATGACAATTTTCACATTTCTTTGGTAAACATAATGTATGTTGGATCACATTCACCAATGATGGTAAAGGGTTAGTTGAGACGAAACAAGTTCAAAGATTATCTTAGAAAACATGATACTCCATCAATTCCCACTTGCCCTATTATTTGAATTACAGATTTTTTAAACAAAAGAAGACAGTGGTTTTAACTCTAGGAGACAGTTGTGTTTACATCTCGATGTCTTCTCAGGAACTCATTATTGCCTTTGAAAACTCGCGCTTCACTGCTGGGTCACGTGTATCCTTTTGCGGCCAGCAGCGATTGGATGTTTTGAGCGTATCACGACTGTGCTATGTCACCACAACAAAATAGTGCTAACATGTCTCGCTACAGTCTAATTCTCTTATTTCATTTTCAGTGTGATAGTGTTACTCTTAACTAGTTTTCAAAGTTCTTTTCGCACATTTCTAAGCCGGGTTTCATATTTATTTCTTTGGTAAATCCTTGCCCTCTCTGTAATAATATTTCCAGGCTTTTATCACTTGCAGCATAGAAGTTTAGACCATCCATATACAAGAGATTGTTTAACATGTCAGTTAGATAAGTCAATGTCAGACAGAAAGGGAGGGGAGAGAGTGGGTCTCTTTGAAATATTCCTCTTCTAATCGGGATTTACTTAGTTTTTATGATACCCTCTTTTTGTCTGGAGCTGCAACGACCTTCGTCGTTTATTCATTGCATGATTTATATATATATATTATTATTTCTTGTTCACAGCTAATGTTTTTCCAGGTTCGATGTGTGGAAAATACTGTCAAAACCTGTCGATAATCAATCCAAGTCATGCTGAAACACTTTTTTCTTGCGGCTATCTTCAGTAATAGTTTCATTGATCAATTAACTTTATTGATTTTTACAGCATTATAAGCATTGGAAGCATCCCTTTTGCTCTTCCAGAATCAAGTCGTTTTCTTATAATCTGTCCACGCTATTGTTAATCTGTCTTTCTAGATTTCACTTATTTTAGAAGAAAAAGAGACAAAACCTGAAATCTACATGATGCAGAACATTCATACCTGAAATGAGAGAGGTTAATATCAAATGGCCGGATTCAGAAAATACCTGTTAATTACTGAACCCTATAAAATTGATTCAACCTTCCTTCAAATTATGAGATTCTATAACTTTGTTAGAAATCATTATTATTATTATCATTATATCATTAAATCATTAAAGATGATAACAAAGAATAAGGAGATAATATATACTTAATATCAACTGCAAAGCTCAATCGAGTATCATCTGAGAAAGGATGAAAGATGAGTTTATCTTCCTGGCACCACGATGTAGAATTTGTCCCAGTTCCTTTGAAAACGAATTTTTGGCTTTGATGTTCGTCTTTGAAATGTAATTCCACCTGCAAATGTAAAGTTGAGTAGGATCAATAATCTAAGAGAGTGAGAGGGAGGCGAGCGTCGCAAAGAAAAAAGAAGATAAGGATGAATTATAGGGAAATGCAAAAAGTGCGAGAAAAAGATATAGAGAAAAGTGGGGCATTCGAGATCAATGACAAAGTATACTTTTCTTTTGAAAACAACGATAGTTTGGGAAGAAAAAATAGCATGCTTAAATGAATTGATAGGAAGCGTGAAAATACACAGAGGAAACCGCACTCTTGGTTATTTTTGTCGTTATGTTAATTCTTCTGACAAGCATACTGAAAAAATCCAGGCCCGTCTATGAGTTTGTCTAAACCATGTGTGAAGGTAAATCATCTACCAAGAAAGGAAGGAGACAAGATTTTTAAAAGCAGAAAATGTCATGCATACTGCAATACTAAGGCTGAAAACCTACGTGGTATGTCGTAAATAAAGAACACTATTGGCGGCTGAAGATATCCAACATGTTAGTGAAGTAGTAGAAGAAATCAAGTACAGAAGGATGAACGACGCGAAAAATAGCTGGAAAGATAACGAATTACATGGCCAATTGGTGCAAGAAATCAAGTAAGGAGCAAAGAATGCTGGTTGTGGCTGACAGATGGAAACCTGAATCCAGGAACCGAATCGCTAGTGGTAGCCGTTTTGGAACAAGATATTAAGGCAAAGCTGCTAAAGGCAAAGGTCAGTCAGAGAAATAGATAATCTGTGGGAAATGAGACAAAGCTATTTACCATCTTTTGAATGAATGTAGTAATTTAACACAAAATCAAAATAAACGCGGTCATTAGTGTGTACGTAAAATCGTGCAATGAGATTTTAGACGAGTATGTGTCTACGAAATAACAGGAAAGTGGTATGCATATGAGCTAGAAGTTAGACTGTCAATGGTAATTACAATATGTTATGGGAACTACACATAAACAATGACCAAATTACTGAACCAAAGACACTAGTTATGATTAGAGATGGCAAAAAAGGAAGACGAAGACAACAATTATTTCGTGGTAGTTGTTGCACTCGGATAACACCCAAAAGGCTCAAACCGCTACCTTGCCAAGGCTGACGGATACAGGGATTAAGACTAGGATTTTCGACCTGCAATCCCTTATTATGTAAGAATCCTAAGAAAGGATCTTGAGATTTGAAGGGACCTGCTATCACCAAACTCAAAACAACGACACTACTAAATAATGTAGCATTTAATAGCTATAACAAACATAACGAGGATTATTTCACACTTTAAAATGATTGAAGCCTCAGCATTCTCATCGATTGTTTTTTTAAACCTGAAATTTCCTTTGATGGTGTTGATCTATCATCAAAGATATTCCGGCTAAGACTATCAAGTTCTTTTTTTTTTTATTGACACTGTATTTAAGAAAATATTATGCGATAGTTCCTTCGTGTTTGAAGGCAGTAGAGTGTGATGTGAGAAAGATTTCATTGTTATTTCCAACAGATGGAACGATCGCGTAGAAGTTCTTCACTAGTTGATTTCTTGTACTTGTGTGGTAAAGGTTTGTTTTGTTTAAGCCTTTTAAGTTCAAGAAATAACCAAAGGTAATCTATCTCAACATATGTTGGTGTGTTTGCATGTGTGTATGTGTGCGCGTATGTGTATTCTTCTGTATTGATGTATGCAAATGTGTGTGTATGTGAGGACTAACTGCTCATTTTATATATAAAAAAACATACACGTAGTTGATATGATTTTCTGCAACACATAGTTTTACCATCGATATCTTACATTAGAATGTTCTATGTGGTTACCTAGCTAGCAAGAAAAAGAAACCAAGCCGCTCTCAGATTATGCCCTGCCGTCTAATAATCTAGTTATAGATATATCATGTACGAAAATAAGACAAGAATTCAAAACAGGATCCTGTTTAAATCTAAGGATGAAGTGGAAAATACCAACAGCACAAGTTACATGCGCCATTGCAATATCGACCGGAAGAGGTAAGAATTTAATACCTCAAGAGATAGGGAACTGACAAAGTATTATTTAAATGAAAATCATTTTGAAATTTCAAAAATACATTACCATTTCAATAGGCAAACTGTCCCAGTATAAATATATAGGACTTCTATTGAATGAGAATTTGTTCAACTTAAATACTTTCTGCCATTGTTTGCCTGTAATGAACAATAAATGGCAAACAATGGTTTAGATGTAAATATACAGACAAGATTGTAAGGAAGTTTATTAATATTTTAAAAGAAATATGCAACACAGAGTACTATGAAGTATACTTGATTGATTTTAACATTATTAAATGCAATAGAATTTTTATAGACGAAAACTGAAATAGGTCCATCGTATATATGTGCATATTTTTGTGTATGTCTGTGTTTGTACCCTCACCATCACTTGGCAACCGATGGGGTTATGTTTCCATCCCCGTCAACTAGCGGTTCGGGAAAAGAAACCGATAGAATAAGTCTTGGCGTTGATTTGTTCAAATAAAGGGATGCTACAGCATGGCTGTAGTCAAATGACTGAAAGAAGTAAAAGAACAAAATAAAAACTATGCCATTTTAATCGCAAGCAACGCCGGGTATCTCTGGTAGTATATAATACAAATGAAAGATAAACATTTTATAAATGTGTATGTCAGTTGTCTATGTTAATGTGTGTATGTGTGTATATAGATGTTTAATTTCTAAGTCGATTTATGTGTGTGTATGTTTGTGTTCATATTAGTAAAAAGCTTATCGAAACGAATCAGTTCATTTTCATACGCATTCGTTTATAATTTTTTTTTAAATGTCAATCTTTAGAGTCATTAATTAAAATTAACAATTATATTTATGTGTATGAACGTACGAGTATGCATAAACGAAAATCTCTTCAGAACGTTTGATATTAGTATCAGATAAACACCAAAATATATTACATTATATGAAACGGTAAGATAATTAATAAAATACATATATTTGTGTTTGCATGTGTATGATTATTTGATAATAAGAGGTCACTATTATATTCTTGTATTAAACAAATAACTGTTTATATTCATATGTATACATTTATTTGAGAATAAAAGTTTACCGTTATAGTCATTCGTTCATATTTTATTCCATATATGTATGTGTGAGTGTGAGAGTGTATGTATTAATACATGCTTACGTTTGACGCATTTGAATTTAATACGTATATATATTACGGCTATTACGTCATCAAAATTGGTTTTGTGAATAGATTTACAACTTAAGAATTTAAGATTTCATGTATTATATTAGTATATTAATTAATAAATACTCCATGTCATTATTAATCGTTATTAATTGGACTCTTACGTACTATATATTATATATATATATATATATATATATATATATTATTCAAAAGAATTCCAACTCTGTCTGTTTTTTTATGTTTTATTTATATTCTTATAAAATTAATGTAGGATATAGAATATTTGACAGGAACATTCCCGTCAAATCGGTGTGGGTACCTCTATGCTGAAGAGTAATTCAAACCAGATACTTTTTCTTTTTCTAGTTTAAGGGTTAGTGTTTTATGCAGTCTTGAAATCATTTATATCATGTATTTTTTTGTGACACCACTGTTATAAAGTTTCCTTACATGGAATTGAAGACATATTTCTTATTAGGTTTTGAATTATAAATTTAGGAAGGTTGGATTGACTATACATATGCTGGATACTTTATCTTCTGTTGATAATGATTGTAAATAGTACGTACTAAATCTAGATTACCGGGGATTATCTTATGAGTTACTACTGCAACGAGAAAAACTGTTTGTAAAGAAAAGTTTTCATTTTCACCAAAATGTTTCGGATATTTGTAAGACTGGCAACCTCTCCTTTCAAATATTTTATTAACATGCACACAACCAGAAAGTTCTTAGTAGCTCTTCAGTTTAATGTTCAATTTTTTATAGGTCTTATGTGTGTGTGTGTGTTGGGGGGTGGGGGTGTATGCATGTATATGTATACATGTATATATATATGTATATATATATATATATATATATATATATATATATATATATATATATATACGTACATAACCATTAAATAGCGTTAATGGTGGAAACATTGTGCAAAAATGATAAAAACAAGGAAAATCTGATTTACATACTGTGTTTATAAATCAACATATATGATGAACAGTCGCAATCATAATCTTCAAGTTCAGTCTTATAAAACGTACGATGCATGTGACATGCGCCATTACAATAGCTGAAATATCCACAATCAACCTGTGATAAACACAGGATTGCACACTGTATACGAGATGCTACGTTCTCAGTTATGTTATATTGGCCTTTTAGACATTTTGATTTAGTAATTCTTCGGAAATTACTCTCTTTATATTCTGCTTTGCAAATTATGGGAGCGCCGACAAATAGAAGTGTCATAGCTAGCATCAACTTGAGAAACAAATGATAATCAGCTGAAGTTGCCATTCCTGAAAAATATACGGATATTTAATAATGATAATAATAATAATAATAATAATAATAATAATAATAATAATAATAAAGATGATGATGATGATGATGATGATGATGATGATGATGATGATAACGACGATGATGATGATGATGATGATGATGGGTTCTTCACAAACTTTCCGAGTCTGATCGCTCGCTTAGAGCGAATGTGTACTCTTCTTTGCTATCACGTCTCACGAATGAACCCTTTTTGGACCGAATAGACACTGGTGACGAGAAATGGGTTCCCTATAAAAATGTCAAGAACCGAAAACAGTGGACCGGGAAAGGAGAAACATCGGCACCCCAGGCTAAAGAAGGTATTGTTATCTATTTGTTGAGAAGTTTAGTCCACTTTGAACTTTTAAGCCTAAACCAAACGATAATGCGAGCACCTTGGGTGGCTTAAGTCAGCGCTAGAAGAAAAACGACCATCTTTGGTTTCAAGATGAAAGGTCTTCTTCCATCAGGATCAATCGCGACCACATACGAGGATGATATTCTAAAGGCTGGAACAGTTTGAATGGGAAACTATGACCCCCACACCATATTCCTCGAATAATGCCCCATCTGATTATCATTTATTCCGCAGTCTTCAAAATCATTTCGACGAATTCTGTAGACGAGGTCAGAACATACTGGAGGAGTATTTTTGTCACGGACAAGTGAATTTTAGAAGAGAGGACTTGCAACTCTACCAGATAACTGGAAGAGCATTGTAAAAAATGAAGGAGAGTATAGTTTAGATAAAAGAAAAAAACATTGTTTATCTTAATTTTGAAAAATAAAAGAAGTATAACAGTTGTCGAGCAGTGGTGGGGATACAAACACAGATACAAAGACATACACACACACACACACACACACACAAATATATATATATATATATATATATATATATATATATACATACATACATACGACGGGCTTCTTACAATTCCGTCAACCGAATCCACTCAGGTAGCTTTCTTCCGCCCGAGGCTATAGCAGAAGAAACTTCCGCAGGGTGCCACGCAGTGGGACTGAACCCGAAATCATGTGGTTGGGAAGCAAACGTCTTACCATACTGCCATGCCTGCGCTTATACTTGAGCTTTTAAT
Source organism: Octopus bimaculoides (assembly GCF_046866305.1). NCBI lineage: Eukaryota > Metazoa > Mollusca > Cephalopoda > Octopoda > Octopodidae > Octopus > Octopus bimaculoides. Next base: position 32,568,194 of record NC_142935.1, read on the forward strand.
ATCATCTCGTTTAATATAAAAGGTAAAGTCGAATACAGACTAAGTATTAGCATTTAGTTTGAGATACTAAGTGATTGTCTCATCTAGTACCCTTTTTCTAAATAATAATGATTTCTAACATAAACCGAAGCCAGACAGGAGACAGACAAAAAGAAAAGAAAACCTTGCCACAATAGGATTTGAAACCAGAATTTAAATGTACGTAACTGAATATTAAATATACCTTATTAATCGAACCATGACTTCTATAAACCCACCGCCCTTCCTTCCAGGATCTATGGATATAGGATATGATAATAATAAAATCAAATGTAATGAAAGCACATACCACTTAAAGAATTTTTTAAACACAGATTTATAGAAATAATTGTGTTTACTGTCACTCATTTGATTCCTAATAAAATTAATTCACTTACCTTTAAGGTTCATGACTGTTACGGAGTTGCTAATTCAGCTTCAATTTTTCTTGAAATTTGATCAATCAGAAGTGTCTTACAGGAAACAATATCTTCTGCGTTATCCAATTTCGATAAACAAGATTATTTTTTTATCTTTTAGTTTTGACAATTCAGGAAAAAAGACAATGCTTTAAAAAGACAATGCTTTAAAAAGACAATGCTTTAAAAAGACAATATCGTCAGATGTTTTCCAACGTTTTAATCAATGGTGAGCAACTTGAACTTACTTCCTCTCTAACTCTAGATGCTGTCGTCAGACTATTTCAGCTTTCTTCAACACGTTCTTAAACTTGCGGTCTTATCCTGTTTTGTTTTCTCTCCAGAATGCTTTAATATCAAGGTTATAAAAAAAATTATCAATTTTAAGATAAGCTTCCTTTTCCAATCTGTTTCCACTTCTATCCACTGACCAACGCATATAAACTACTTGACACAATTTACATGCATTTATGCGCTCGGTGAACAAAAGAGATATACTTTAACTTTGTGTTGTATTGATTGGTTTTCAATTTGTTTAATTTTTAATTTTGCTCTAGACAAATTATGATCGATATCATCGGTAACTAATAGGTGGCTGAGAATTGATTGGAGGACGCCATGATATGTTTATATTTTCTTTCGAATAAAATGTTGATAATGTGCCTCCCACCCCGAGAAAGGCATGGATGCCACAAATTTTCGTGTTAATTAGTGAACGAACATATTTACAGTATTTATTCTAATCCTACATTGTGCGTTCGGATATGGCCGAGATCACATATTGATTTAGCCTCGATGTTTTTACTTGGATAATCGTGTTACTAGTTAAATGTAGAGGAAAAAGAAATTGCATAATTAAAATTATTAAAAGTTTTTTTGAAATAACGTACAAAAGAGAGATTAGATGAGGTACACTCCGGAGATTAGGAGAGGCGTATGTCAGTGTAACAGAAGACACGGAGCTTGGAAGATTAGCAGTCTAGTGTTGGTGTTGTTTTTGTGTATCCATAGGTTTCAATGAGTCTTCATTGAGGAGTCATTGAGTAGTCATTTTATCAAAGAAGTTGTAACCATCATCATCTTGTTTGGGACAGTGTTCAATGGATACCACATTATACAAATGTGTTCATCTAAAAGGGTGAAATATGATAAAATAAATATTGGTGGTAATTTCAAATAGTTTGCGAAACCGCTTAGAGGTCAGGCTCTCTCATAGATATTAACATACACAATGTAGCGCCTAGAAAGGGTATTTCATCAACTGAAACTGCACTCGTAATTAGTACAAAAAACCATTAGCGTTAATATCAATTACTTAGCGAAACAGATAAGAGAGGAAACTCCGAAATAATATATTAAAGCATGAATTGTACCATGTAATAAGGTATGAGTCTGGATGACAATCAGGGTATGTTTCTGTATTATTAAATCTCTTTGATAAAGCATAGTCAGCACGATCACATTAACTGTTCTGTTTTGCTCATTATATCTGGTAGCCTACATTTAACTATGTAGTGTTTATGCAGAATAGTCGTATACCTAACAGAAATTTTCCAGTGATATCTTTATATATTCTGTGTATTTGAAGTGTACTATCTCAGATATTACGGTCAATTCTGCAACATGTAAGAATTTTGAGCTGATAATCATTTGAATTTCTATATTTATGTGTATTTGTAAAAGAAGTCCGTTCCAGTTATTGTAAAGCAAAGAATATGTGATCATCACAAAAATGTATTCATTTTAAAGACTAACTTCAATGATAGTTGTAGTTGTTAAGCTCCAAACGATGCTGAAAGCATATTTTCAACAGCATAAGTTTATGTGTCCTAAGGTGTGATTTAAAAGCTAAAAGTATTTTCTGATCGAACGACCACTGGGTGACACACGCTGTTGTTCTTGAGGTGTAATAATTGATATTTCCTTGCATATTACCGCTGTTTGATTCACACTCATTTTAGAATCTCAGATTCACACACTTGTTAGAGTAGTCCTCTAGTTTAAAGCTCTGTAAAAGAAGTCCGAAGAATGGGCCTCCAACCGGGCCTTCCATGATACCCATAAAGCCAGGAACCTTTCAGAACCCTTTTTTACCTATATAAATGCAGCCAGCAGTGATTATCTATTGATTAGTTCTCAGTCTCAGTTACACGGTCAATAATAGATTGTTATTATTGTTATTATTATTTTTTTTAATTAGCTTAATATCATTAATCGAGAGTTTATGTCTGAACTTCTAAAAAGCTACGAGGAAATTACTTGTTTCAACTTGTTACTTCTCTTGATATTCATGAGCGTCTTTTCGTATTCTTTCTATTCACTTTACATGGAAGTTGGTGAAGGACATATCAGCTTTAATATTATTAATAAATATCCTTACAAACACGCACAAACATAAGCATATATATATATATATATATATATATATATATATATATATATATATATATATATATATATGTAGGTCAGACTTACAGAAAGACAAAAGACGAAATCAGGCATAGGGGCAACAAGCAGGTGTATTAGTTTAACGCTCGGGAAAGATGGAAAAAGTCCTTTAAGTTTCGATCCTACGCTCTTCGCCAGAAAGGAATAAGAGGAAAAAAATAGGTAGAGAATTGACAGAAAAAATGGTGAGAGAGCGGTCCATTCTGTTATATATCTACTATTACTATTTAAAATTATGTATGTCTACTACAGATTTCTTGTATTGCATGTGCAATGATATACAGTAACCAGCTGCATTTAACTGAAGAATATCTACACCTCTGTGCCTCAAAGAATTTTTTTACTCATAACCTTAAAAAACGTGGATATTTTTTAATTAAATTTTCTACATATAGGCTTCAAATAGTGTAGATATGGTGTCGATTCAGATTATATTGCAATTTGTTGTGATTTAAAATTTTTCGAAAGCATATGATGAGGGTCAGCAATGTATGTGATCCATTCCACCAATCTATATTTCCATGTTCACTTCTGATATAATCGTAATCTACACACACTGGAAGTTATTTGTCGAAATTCTCATTTAAAAATACTCATTGTGAATTTCTGAATCTCCTAACTACACTTCCTACGAAAACACTTTTTCAACGACATATTCAGATATAATCAGACACTCTAGCGCTGTCTAACCGCGGCAGTAAAACCCGGAAAACATCAACCTACTGGCTTTAAGCCTGCACAGAACTGGTGTAAGAGTAAGTCACTAGGGTCTGTTTTCGACGGATGTAGAAGCCATTGTGCCTTAATGTACAGCTACCGCCTACCTCAAGCTGGTCATCCCCAAGCCAGTTAGGTACTGTCCAGGTTACAGCTCACCTGCTCCAGTGGGTGCGTGGGACGTAGCGAAACTAATGTATCGAATCGCGAGCTGTAAACATTGCATCAAGAAAAACGAACAGACAAGCAAACAAACAACGCAAAAAAACCCAGCATTCAGACTTAGATGTTGGAACATAAAGACCATGAAAACTGGTCTTCCGATAACCTTCAAAAGATTAGCGACACACGCAAAACAGTAGTGATCAACAAGGAACTGCTATGAATCCAAGTGAATATTACAATACTCCAGGAAAGGAGGCCCCCAGATTTGGGGACCTTTCGTGGAAGATAGTATACTATTTTCTAACAAGGGAAAGCACAGATAAAATGAGAGAGCATTGTGTCGGTTTTGCTGTGAAGAACTCTCTGCTGAAGTTGGTAAAACTCAACAGCGTTGGTTCGGAGCGAATATTCTCACTTCTGGTTGGCCTGTCGAGCTTATCAGCGCTTATGCTCGCATTCTCTATTCCTCACAAGATGTCAAGGATAGGTTTTCCGATCAGCTCTCTAGGAGAAATACAGGCTATCCCAAATGGAGAACAGCTGGTGTTATTTGGCAACTTCATTGCCAGAGTGGGAGCTGATCACGACTCCTGGTCAGGGTGTTTGGTTCGGTACGGGGCTGGCAACATGAGTGAAAATAGCCGATGGTTGTTTGAGCTCTGTATGCTACATGGATTATGTGTCACCACAACTACTTCCAGGTCAAAGCAAAGGGTCTCTTGGCGTCACCCTCGCTCAGAGCCCTGACACCAGCTATTGCTGATTTTCACATGATTCTACCTGAGGAATGTCCTCCTGACACGGTTTTTTTCTTTCAGAACACACTCCAACCAAAAATGATGCACTGCGCCAAGATCCCAAGCAAGCAGCACGGCAATGCTACTGCAATCCAACAGCCAACTAAAACGCATTTCTCATGGCACTCGAAGACGCCCTCCATGCAGACCCACCGAAAGGCAATGTTCCGCAGAGATGGGACTCTCCCAGAGACATCATCAATTACTCTGCATTGTGGGCCTTTAGGATGAGGAGCAAAATGACACAAGGCTGGTTTGAGGCGAGCGGGAAAGTGTTCAATAACCACATGAAGGAGAAGCGTGCTGCCTTTCTGAAGCACAAACAACAACCTACTAGGGCAATGCTGCAAGCATTGACATCAGCAAGGAACAGCATGTAGAAGACTGTGAGGTGGTGTGCAAATAACTACCGTTTACAACTGTGTAGATAACCATCTGTCGATTGACACGGGCAATATTCGTAGAATGCATGAGGGTATCAAGAAATCCAATCAGCCCAACCCAGAGCAAGGTAAGCCCTCTCAAATCCAGATCAAGTGAAGTTATCATGGGCAAAATAGAGCAGCTGGAGGGATGGATTGATGAAACATTATTCCGCACTTTAAGCCAAGGAAAATATTGTGGACAGCGTGCTAGACACAGTAGAACACCTACCAGACATAGAAGAACTGAGCAGAACAATTGATGGCCTGTCCACTGGAAAAGCACCGGCTTTGGACGACATCAAACCACAGATCATCAGATGTGCAAGGAGAGTTCTACTTAGCCACTTGCTGAAGCTACTGTGTAGGTGCTGGGCGGAGGGATCAGTACCGCAAGACATGAGAGACTGCAACATTGTCATCCTTTATTATAACAAAGGAGACAAAAACTACTGCAATAATTACCGAGGCATCTTGTTGGTAAGCATCATCAGGAAGGTCTTTGTCCGCGTGGTTCTAAACAGACTACAGAAAATCGATAAGAAGGTATGCTCCGAATCCCAGTGCGGTTTCAGGTCAGAACATTTCACCCTCGACACGATCTCTCTTCGACAGTTAGAAGCGAAGCGCCAAGAGCAAAGGCAACCACTCTTTATCACCTTCATCGACCTCATAAAGTCGGTAGAGACGGTCTGCTCAATGTCTTTGCCAAAATTAGCATCATTCAATTTTATTTCGCTTCTTCGAAGGTATTCAATATACTTAGCGGCTTGAAACAGGATTGTGTACCTACCCCCAGCCTGTTTGACATCTTTTCTGCAGTCATACTGAAACACAGACACACAGACACACACACACACACACACACACACACACACACACACACACACACACACACACACACACACACACACACACACACACACACACATATATAAAACATATGTAGATATGTTGGAGTTAGGAAATCAAAATTCGAAGCTTTCAAAAGGATATATATTTTTTATATCACATACTTTTTGCCTTAAGTTATAAAAATGTAGAAAAAAATTATATCATATATATATATATATATATATATATATATATATAAAATATAAGTTTAAACATAAAAATATGTATGTGTGAGTGCATATATGTGTATGTTGGCAATCTAAAATTATCTTACGATCGTTTCGCGAAAATATTGTTGCTGTAATAATATCCTAAATGGATTATTATATATAGGTAATATTTCCGCTCATCAGAGATGTAATTATTTTTGTGATATGTATAGTTTTTTTAAAAATAATATTAATAATATAGTCTATAAAAATTTAAAAAATATATAAGAAGGTAATCTATTTAAAATTACTGTCCTTGAAGTTGGTGAATTGGTGAAAAAATTATATATATGAAGATGTGTGCATGTCTTTATGTATACATACATATATATATATATATATATGTATGTGTGTGTGTGTGTGTGTGTGTGTGTGTATCATTGACACTCACCATTCAATGACCATCCCTGCTCACTGCCGAACCTCTTCCCCTCCATCCACCACACACTATTAGGCATTATCTGTTTGTCACCAACAATGTCTAAGCAGGATGCTCCCAATATCTTAGCACTGGCGTCTCATAGATTATATTCTGATCCAAAAATGTGATATGGAAGTCGTTTCTAGCGTGCGGACCATGAGAGGCATAGAGAGGTGGACTGACCATCGTCTAGTGGGTGCAAAGACAGATTTTTTGATAATGCCTGGGAATCGACAGTCTAGTCCTATGGTACCCAAAAAGTTAAATGCTGCAAACTTTAAGTTATCAAGCAACTTGAAAAGATTCCAATACACTATAGAAATTATCAATCTTGACCCAAACAACCTGTGGGAAGATTTCAAAACAAAATTATTTCAAGCTGTAGGTTCTTCAGAAGTATTTAAATCACACAAGTCTAGTGACTGGTTCTCAGATAAATCAGTGAAATTAATGATCTAATTTTAGAAAAGCAAATCTTAAGCAATACACTTCTTTCTCCGTCCTTGAACCCCAACTCAAATGAAGTTTACAGAAAGCTGAAAGGGAAAGTGCGGACTGCTCTAAGGACAATTAAATAGGAATGGTGGAATGATAAAGCAAAAGGGGCATAAGAAGTAGCTGATAGAAAGGACGCCAAGGGTTTGTACTCTTATGTTAAGGAGATATATGGCCAGAAATCTTCAATAGCTCCAGTGTGAATATAGCAAATGGACGTTTGCTTCTGACTGACACAGCTTTTATTCATAAGCACTGCGTTGAATATTTTTTGCACTTTTGGAATACATCATCTGCTGACATGTGGATGATAGAAAATATCGAACACCTTCCAGTTATAGACGTGATGGCATTTGAACCAACCCTATAAGACATTTATTTAGCTGTGAATAAGCGGAATAACAATAAGTTCCCAGGATCTGATGGAATCTATGCAGAAGTCTTGAAATATGGGGGCGACAAAATGTTTGAACTCTTGAATATATTAATTTGTCACTGTTGTTGAATTGAGAAATTGCCTCAAGATTGGATTGAGGCCATTTTAGTCTCTTTGTATAAATTGGGGCCAAAGTATATGTATGGTAATTTTCGTGAGATTTCGCTTTTGTCTGTGGTTGGAAAGGTACTTGCCCGCATTTTATTAGAACTTTTAAATACTTTCATAGTTCCAAATATAGTCTCAGTGTGGTTTTCGTTCCACCAGAGGAACAGCTGATTGTATCTTTACTATCAGACAATTTCAAGAAAATTGTATTGAACTGAAACTTGGTCTATACCATTGCTTTGTTGATTTGAGCAAAACATTCGATACTGTTAATATAAATGCTCTGTGGCTAATTCTAAGGAAAATAAGTTGCTTAGAAAAACAGGTTTCATCAACCTGTGTGTGGTGCTGTTTGTAACGCTACTAAAATTATTGTTATGGGTAAGGTACTTGAGGTTGTCGATTCCTTCATCTATCTTGGAAGCTCTGTACAAAATTATGGAAATGTTGATACAGAAATACATCTGTGAATTCAAAGGACAGCAAAAGCATTTGTTTGCTTGGAGTCATGCGTTTGGTACAAAGCTGGTTCTTTACAAATCATTTGTCTTACCATCCTTGTTGTATTCTTGTGAAAAATGGCAGACAGTAGGAAAAGCTACCCAACGCGAAAAGAAGATTAAGTGTCGAAGACATATCCTTGTCCAATATAGAATGTAAAAGAGACAAGTCAGGAACCACAGATATTAGTACTCTTGTTACTTAAACTTAGGTGTTGAAAGAAAATGGGCTCTCCATTTTATTGATGTGTTGGATTGCCTTTCAAGGAAGAAGTCAATACGCTGACTACAGGTGTGTTTTCTGTCAATAAGTAATTGAGAAATTTAGGGTTATATTTGTGTAGCGAAGAATGAATTCAGTTCATATTCTGTTGTCAATCTTGGTATGCTGCCTTAAAAAGTAAAAATGCATAGAAGCGAAGCTCAGCGCAGTAGTTACCCTAGTCGAAACTGAAGATATGATGTAAGTGGAAACCCTTGATCGAATGGTGGATTACTGTAAAGTTATTAGATCTTAAAACGTAGTATAAACATCGTGAATGCTCATTTAAATGTTGGTTAGGCCGACTGCCAAATAATATTTCTTACGTCGGAGACAACAGTTTTAGCACCAATTTTATATCAAGTGGTAAGAACAACATGTTTTAGAAATAAGACAGACAAGACTTTTACTCAGATAGAGATATTTTATTTAACGATTAAAGGATTAATTTGGTTACGACCGACCGGAAAGAAAATTTACATCAATAAAAAAAGAAGAAAGAATAATTACTCTTCAAATATTACATTCTGAAAGTAAATACGTGAGCTTGTATTTGTGTGTTACAGAATGATCCAGAAAGTTTACAGAGCATATGGCAAAAAATATGTACGTGTACGTGTGTGAGGAATACCCTCCACTTCTTATTTGAACAGCGATACAAGCTGGGGTAAGATAAACTCTAAAATAAGGAATCGAACATTACATTTACATTTACATTGTAAAATGGATTCAGAAATTTTCTTAAAGAATCAGCAGAACAAGCCATAAAGCAGTGTGGCTGATGAAGAATGCTACATCTACAAGCCAGGCAGTTGCCTTTCTGACTCAGCCTTAAGATACGCTCATGGGAATAGCAAAAATGAAAAAGGATATTTTTGGAGAATAAAATTTATATAGACTGCAAAAGATAGTTAGAATATTAACAGATAAGTGTGAAACTAGCGTAAGCCTGTGCGTGCGTGAGAATATGCTAAAAGCTTGGATAGTTTAAATAAGCTACGATGACGGATATTTTTGTTTGACTGAATTCGTCAAAGAGAAGACATCTTATTTCTGGTAGAACTCTCTGCAGGAGATCCCAGTTTTGTTTGAAGACAATTTTAAGTCTAATGGCTGTTTAGTCTTTCTTTTCCTTTATCGTTCACTTTCTCTCCCTCTCACATACCCACAAACACTCGCACGCGTGTGTAATTATTCTGCCATGGTAAAGTCATTAATATATCAGACACGTTCCTTCAAATTACATATTACCACTTTCAAATTGTCAGATCACGTTAGGACACGTCTTACTTGGTATACATGAAAAGATAGTGAATACAATCCTAATTCCTTTCAACATAAGTCTTTCGATAAGAGCTTACTTGGATGTAAACAATATATACAAAGATGGATGCAGGTGTATTTTATTTTTACCCTCTAATGTAATAAGTCCGAATAATTGTGAAGATTTGGTACTTAGGTAAAGCTTGAGATGAATTCTCGATGTGTTAAACATTGCATTTCATCATACTGCATCGCGTAGAAGACAAATACCAGTAAGATATTGTAAATTTTAAATAACTGCTCCATCTCTGCAAATTATTACCTTAATATGTGCACGTGCGTGCGAGTGTGTGTGCATGAGTTGTGTGTGTTGTGTGTGTGTGTGTGTGTTTGTGTGTGTTTGTGCGCTTGCGTGTGTGTGTGTGTGTGTGTGTGTGTGTGTGTGTGTGTGTGTGTGTGTGTGTGTGTGTGTGTGTGTGTGTGTGTGTATTTTTCTTATTTACTTTTGATTTAGTTTTTACCAGTGTCTCGTAAATTTAAAATCCATTCTCTTACAGAACTCGTGCCTTTTCTCTCTCTTTCGCTTCCTTTAGCTCAAGCCTTCCTTCTGAGCAAGAGACATCTCACACTCATACACTTAGACACACACATCCATTACACCTTCCTCATTCCTCTTGCCTTTTCATTTGCTTAAAACTCTCGTTTGTTTCTATATCTCCACTCATGTCAAACAATCACTCACATACTAGTTCCATTATGTGCCATTTACCACACATTAATACTCGCCTACACTTGTACATAAACATCCACCTCTCCTTCCTTCTTAACTCCCTTTCACACAACTGCATTTCCTAACACTTCGTCTCCTTTTTTCTCTCGCTCACTGACTACTCCACTTACGCAGTCCCGTATGCTTTTGTCTTTCTTCCAGTAAAGGTCTACCGTCCCTAATGTTACAATTATTTCTATTCCCATTAAAGCGTTAAGCTAACACCATTTACGCTGAACCTTTTCTCCCCTGTAATATCTTACTTTATTGTTCACTGCATTTCCACTATCTGTTTATCTGTCCATCTGTCAGTATCTATCTATTTATCTCTCTATTTATCTGTCTGTCAATCTCTCTATGTATATGTGCTTGTGCACGTACGTACGTACGTATGCATGTATGTATGCTGCATGTATGAATCTTTGTATGTATGTGTATATGCATGTATGAATCTTTGTATGTATGTGTATATGCATGTATGAATCTTTGTATGTATGTGTATATGCATGTATGAATCTTTGTATGTATGTGTATATGCATGTATGTATATCATTGTTCAGTTTTATTTCAAGATTTCTAGGCGTAGAAGTGCCTGCGTGGTAATTAGCTTGCTTACCAACTACATGATTCCGGGTTCAGTCCCACTGCGTGGCACCTTGGGCAAGTATCTTCTACTATAGCCTCGGGCTGACCAAAGCCTTATGAGTGGATTTGGTAGACGAAAACTGAAACAAGCCCGTCGTTTATATGTATATGTGTATATATGTATGTGTGTGTGAGTATATGTTTGTGTGTCTGTGTTTGTCCTCCCAACATCGATTGACAACTGATGCTGGTGTGTTTACGTCCCCGTAACTTAGCGGTTCGACATAAGAGACCGATAGAATAAGTACTAGGTTTACAAAGAATAAGTCCTGGAGTCGATTTATTCGACTAAAGGCGGTGCTCCAGCATGGCCACAGTCAAATGACTGAAACAAGTAAAAGAGTAAAAGAGTAAAAAGAGTAAACTGATAAAGAGCCGGTTTCTAATCAAGATCCAAGGCTCCTGAATTGAAATTTCAACATCAACAGTATTTTCGTGTGTATGTATGTATGTATGTATGTATGTTTGTATGATATGTTTGAATGTGGTGTGTGCCAGAGGGTTTGCAAATCCAATGGGGGTCTTAAAAGACATGTTAGGATCCACAATGAGCAGAACTTACTTGCAGGTATTGGTAGTGCAAATCAGAGGTGCAATCTGTGTGGGTGTTTTTTCAAAACACTGTCTGGTTTAAAAAGCCACATCAGACGCCATGAAAGGGCTAAGGTGTAGGTGCAGGAGGTGGTCAAACTCTGTTTAAGGAGTAGACAACCACCACCATGTATGTATGTATGTATGTATGTATGTGTGTATAAGTATAGGTGTGTATAAATGTATGTGTGTATAAGTGTATGTGTGTGAGAGTGTGTGTGTGCTTATGCATATATGGATGTATGCATGAATACATGTATGTATGTATGTATGTATGTATGTATGTATGTAGGTATGGATGTATGTAAGAATATAATAATACACAATTTCTGGAATAAAATATATTCTACTTGAAAAGGATTGAGACTCTGAGATCTTCAAAATATTGCTTTACGCCTGAAATCAATTGTAAAAGAATAAAGATATTGTTAAAAATTAATAAATTTAAATCTGTAATTCTCAATGGTACATACATACATACATACATACATACATACATACATACATACATAACTCAAACCAACATTTGGGCTGCTTGATTGGACCCTTGATAAGAAATCCGAAAAATACTAACTAGTACACGAAATTTCCACACAAACAGTGATGTATACCGCCTCTACCAAAAATGAAAATAAGGTGGAAAAGGCTTAACATCGATTCTAAATACCTTTGAATGTCGCATCATATCCCTTCGATAACATATCTTAACCAAGTGCATCCCTTGATCAAGTTTGCATACTTGACGTTAATAATATCACAAGACTTGGAAGGCAGCTTCTTGAGCAACACTTTTTGTCTGATAACTTAGAATACATGCCCAAAGAAGTCGCAGCGTTCTACCGCTGCGTATCATCAGATGAAAGGATGAGCCTATATGAGCAGAAGACTATACATGGATATGTTACTAAAAAGTTCCATGATGATAGTAACATCGATCATCAAAGCAGTTTATCAAGGATCAATAGCCGGAAAACTACCTCTCACTTTGAAGTGTATGCGTTTGCAATCCAGGAACAGGAAATATCATCAACCAAAAGGGATAGAAATGGAGGAAAAGCCGTAAAGTGTGACAACTGATGCAGACTTTGTGGAGTTCACATTGAAGATATCACCCACAATATAAGCTGTTGTCTGAAAATGTCATCACAGTATTATCTACTGATGAGATACGACGTTGTATTTAGGACACTCTGTAATGAAATCCGTCGGAAGGATGATACCGAAGACAAAGAAATAAGAACCCATTATATGGTGGAAGTCATAGCCACTCATAATAAAAAGGAATACTAGCAAATTATATATCAAAAGTACAATATTACACGGATATACTTTCAACTTCAGTGGGTTCCGTCCGGTTCTTTAAAAACGATCATTTCTCTTATAAACGTGCTTCTACGATATTTTTCGTTTGTCCCCAAACCAGACTTAACGTAAGCAATTTCCCTTCTTTTCTGTACATAAGATGAGATTAATGTATTTCAACATCTAATAGATCCCAATTAAGGATCGTATTTAAAAACTTTAATGTGAAAAAAATTTCATCATTATTCATAAGAAAACTACTAAAATTTTCTGTCTTCCAAAATGTCATGATTTCTCAGTTATTTCTTTCTTTTTTATTAATAAGCTCTCAGTTAATCACATCTCTTTAATCTCTCTGTCTTTACTTATTTCTTTCTTTCCGTTATATCGTTCTTTTGTGAGACCGTGTCTTATTTCTTGCTCTCACTATCCTAATGCAAACTTTACAATCATTTGAACTGTCTTTATAAACAGTATGGTCAACATTCTGTAAATAATCTATCTTCCTTTCGAATCTTCCCTCAATAATATCGAATGTGTGTGTGTGTGTGTGTGTGTGTGTGTGTGTATGTATGTATGTGTATGAGTGTGTATGTGTGTATGAGTATATATATATATATATATATATGTGTGTGTGTGTGTGTGTGTGTGTGTGTGTGTGTGTGTATAAATACATACGGATAAGCATATATACTCGTACTCATAGACACACATACTATATATGTGTATATAGACATACAGACATACAGACATACAATTATTTGCACTCACAAACAGGATGATACATTTTGCATACCATATTACATAGAATAAATTTCGTACTTTTCATTTTCCATTTTGGCTTCCATCTAATTACCGTAATTAGAATTTTCTTCATAATCCACGCGAAAATACGCTCCTGAGATACTACAGTTAATAAATTTAATAACGACTATACCAAGACATGACAGAAGTAAATAGACACGCCATAATACATCGTTTTCTGTTCGTTTCAATTAAAAAGTCATATGTTCTTTTGTTAATTGACGTTTTTATGGTTCAGTTTCTATATGTGATTGTTTAATCATGTCAAGTAAAAGAAAATGCCTTAGAACTGTCTCGAAGAGGACATATTGACTGTCAATCTGAAGGTGGGCTTCACCAGCGTAAAATCGCAGAAAACCTTGGGGTCCCGCTTTCGACACTTAGTGGAGTGATTGTGCAATTCACCAGAGAAAGGAAGGAGTCCACAAATCTCTTGTAGCCTTGCCTTTCATTCTGTCTTAGATTGCTATTTGCCCATCTCTCATGTCACCATTATTTTTATTATCTTCTTCCAAACCATCTAAATGTCTCTCATCGAGCTAGCCATCAATGTTCTTTTCCTGTGGTTTATTAGAGATTTCAACTCTGTTTTCTACTATGAGATTACTTTTATCAGTAGGAACTGAATTTTCATCGTTTTTCGGCTACTGTTTTCCAATACCCGTCTTTTGATAGCGTCGAGCTCTACTTCTGCAAACCAATGATATTTTCTTATTGCTCTAGCTTGATCATATAATCTCTGTTTCGTATGTTGAAACAATCCTCTTTCTTTCCATTGATCATACATACGTTGTCGGTACCCCACTAGATGAACACCATCTTCATCTACGGAGTTGCTCAGGTAGTAACATTCCAAGACCACAGCATTGTCTTATTTGTTCCAACTACGCTGTGTGTACTGACTCCTTGCTGGATAACGACAGGTTGGTGTCGGACCAGTATCACTGAGCCTGCCGGGTGCAACACTGTCACCATGGTCTTCAGTTTAATTACTGCCGTTATTCACAATATTTTGTTCTTTCAGTGTCACTCAAATGAGGTAGCGATTATCTGGTTCTGCAATTACCAGTGTTTTTTTTGTGACAGCATCACAAGATGTATCATCAATTGAATTATCGTTTTTTTTCTTTTAGTTCTTCCTGTCGTAGACAGTCTCAAGATGCAGACAACTGAGTGTTTGTCAGTTTTATCAGTTAATAGCACCGCTCTTGCCTTTACCCGAACGTCCATCATAGACTCAAAAGACGATTCCAGACGATAACAAAATTTATCGTTGGCATCTTTCTTAAAGTATTCATATACCAGATATACTTATATTAGAGATCCCATTTCCAGTAGAAATTACATATGATGCTGCGGTGACTTCATCAAGGGAAGGGTTTGTAGATGATCTTAATCTTTTGTGCATATTCTTCAAAGGCCACAGTGGCCCTTCTTTCAATCTAAGTTTCAGGAGACAAACATTCCCACTTAATGGGTCCACTGCATAATACAACCCAACAGCCCGCACCTGAGAGTCTCACCACCCCTAACAAGTACAGACGTAGTTGGCACCACATCTGACTAGGGGAGTTTCCACCCTCTATCCAAATCTACAGGGCCAGAGTTACGGAACCTAGCAGAAGAGACACCAACTATATGTAGCGGGTAGCGTTTGACCCCCTTCTCTAGTCTGCTCTTTAACAATAAAAGTTGTAACACTCCAATAGACAATGCGGTATTCTACCGAACCGTTTTCTTATTGCATGTATTGGTGGTCTTATAAGGTGGCGACCTGGCAGAAAGATTATCACGCCAGGTGAAATGCTTAGTTCGGAGTTCAAATTCCGCCGAGGTCGACTTTGCCTTTCATCCTTTCGGGGTCGATAAATTAAGTACCAGCTACGCACTGGGGTCGATGTAATCGACTTAATCCCTTTGTCTATCCGTGTTTGTCGCCTCTATGTTTAGCCCCTTGTAGGCAATAAAGAAATAAGAAACTTTAGCACGCAGGGCGAAATGCTTAGCGGTATTTCGTCTGCTTTTACATTCTGAGTTCAAATTCCACAGACGTCGACTTTGCCTTTTATCTTTTCTGGGGCGATAAATTAAGTGCCAGCTGCGTACTGGGGTCGATCTAATCGTCTGCCCCCTACCCCAAAATTTCAGGCCTTGTGCTTGGAGAAGAAAAGGGTCTTATGAAAATCATGTAAAAATTTGGAATTACTATCCGACGAGCGAATTAACATGTGTATGTGTGTATGTATGTATGTAATCCAAACATAGCTTGTATGAAAATAACTAGTATTCAAACATGCATACTTTTCCACACACAAACACCCAAACACACATACACTCATGTATGTGTGTTTGGGTATATGTTTCACATATACACACATACACACATATATATCTACATCCTGTTCGTACACGTACACGCACATATATTTACTTCCTTTTCGTATATAGTTTGCAAAATTCTTTATGTCAATCCGTGTGTTGAAACAAATTTCGTTGTGTCTGAGGGGAGTGTTATATTAAGGCACTCTGACTCTCTCCAGACAAATGTATATATATGCGTGGGTGTGTGTATGTGGGTGTGTGTATGTGTGTGTGTGTATGTGTGTGTGTGTATATGTGAGTCCAGATTTGCTGTATTTTTTGACAGTGTTCGAGTGTGTGCCTTGGAGACTCTGTGGTCAAGAATTCGATGTGAAGAGATTGCAACCAACAATGAAACACGGCGGCTATTCTGTGATGGTCTGGAGAGAATTTTGTAGTAATGGTTGATCAGAGCTTGTGGAGTGTAAGGGAAACACGAACTCAAATAAATATCTGTCCATATTGCCGAAGTGATTCCTCCCGATCTTCTGCAAGGATAAAATGATTAAATTAGACTATTTATGTAAGATAGGGCTCCTTGTCACAAGACTGCAAAGACCCAATACCGGTTGGAAGTAAATGGCCTTAAGAAGCTTCTACGTCCAAGCTAATCACCAGATATGAATCCTTTTGAATCCATTTGTGGCATAGAGGACGGGATACTTCGTAAAAGAATAAAAAAGGCATTCTCACAGCCAGATCTGAGATTACTGCATGAAACTTGGAAGAAATTCCTGAAGAGAATATTCATCTAATCAATAACATGCCTAATAGGGTCCTTGCATTGAAAAATGCCAAGGGCACGTCTACTAAATATTAGATATTCACATTATAATAATCAATAATAATTTGAATGCATTATTTCAGATTTAGATAAATTTTAATAATTATATGGGTGTCTATTTACTTCTGTCATGTCTGTGTATTTACGACAATCAGTTCTGCTTAATTAAATTGACGAATTTACCTTTTCACCATTGAGATTAGCGAGTGTCTCATAGCCCGTTTGTTATTCACGATATAGAACGTATAATCAACGTGTAATTTGAATAAATCAGATCTTGTAATTTAGCTTCAGTTCAGGTGTGATCAAGAAGCTCAATAATCAAAAGGCTTTCCAACAATGGTAAACCTGTCATATTTCTTTGTTAGACACAATGTATTTCGAATCACATCGACTAATAATGGCAAAATTCTATTTGAGTGGAAAAATCATTGAGAATATTTTAGAAAACCAGATACAGCGTCAACTCCCATTTTTTTAAATATTGGAATCGCATAATTTTTGAAACCCCCAAAAATAGCGTCTTTCGTCCTCTTCCACAAATTTTAGTTCTTGTACTTAACTTATAAATAATTATAGAAGTTCAGTAGTTTTGCATTTGGAATGGCGTGTGTAGAGTGGCAGAATCGTTAGATCGTCGGAAAAAATGCCTGGGTGTATTGCTTTCAGCTCTTTATGTTCTGAGTTCAAATTTACCCCAGAATCTATAAAATAAAGCAACAGTTATTCACTGGAGCCGATGTATTAGATTATGCCCTCACAAAACTCCTAGCTTTGTTCTTTAATTAGAAACTATTGTTGATATTTCTTTGATGGTGTCATACAAGTTTCAATTGCACTGCTTGTTGCATGGTTTTCACTTTCAGGCCCCACATCTAAAATATTTCGTTTTGAAGAACCTTTTGCTTCTTTTATGATAATATTTCAGTCAAAAACGTTTCCAGTTGATGATCTTTCCTGTATTAGTCCTCATATTATACTCCCGGTGGGACTCGCTATTGTCACTGAATACAAGACCACTTTGAGAAATCCTCAAATAACAAAGATTAAGATTAAAACTAGCAGGTCACATACTTCGACACAGAACTACATCATTCTAAAACGTCTTCCAAATGGACTGCAAAAGAGAGAAAAAGAAAGAGAGAAAAAGAAGAGACAAAACCTGAAATCTACATGACGCAGAACATTCACAACCGAAATGGGAGAAGTTAATATTAAAATAGCCAGATGCAGAGAAAATTGCAGCCAACAAAAACCAATGGCATCAACCTGTTGTGTTCGTGAGCAGAAGCGGAATATTACTAATGCTGATGCGGAGAAGGATATCTGGTCAATGGTGTTCATTTCTCTCTGTTTAGATGTCAAAAATCCTATAGAAGGTTTTGGCTTACCATCTCTATACAGAACCTTTTCTAGTTCATAATTGTATCTTTTGTCTGAGGTGTTATATCCTTATATTAATTTTGCTAGTAAATTCAAACCTTATGACGTCACTTGTATCCTTCCTGTGTTAACAAAGCTTTGTAAAATATAATTAATATTGTCCATTTGCTGATAATATAAGCGGCCCTTACACGTTGAAGATATGGAATACATATCTACACTCATTAAATTATTGCTCAGTGTTTTAGCTTGAGAAACCATCAACGGACTTTTATTTTCTATTTATAAATCTCCGTTCTGATTTTTCACAAACTTGGTTTCTCCGTGGAACTCGCTGTGTAAAAACGTTTCTTCTAACATTTGCATTCTGTCGCAAATCCTAGTTCCGTTACAGCATCAGTATTTGCTTTTTGTTATTACTACTACTACTACTACTGCTGCTGCTGCTGCTGCTACTACTACTACTATTACTACTACTGCTGTCACCACCACTACCACCGTCACCACTACCACTACCACTACCACTATTACTACTAGGGCCAAATAATGTAGCTTGTGATAGTTTCTTTCCTTAACGTTTTGGGTTCAAATCCTAGCAAGCCAACATTTGCCTCTCATTATTCTAGGGACGGTAAATTCATACCTGTTAATTAGTGAAATCAATAAAATTGCTTACACCCTTCTCTCAAAATATGCGATTATTCTTTGACTGCAGAAATCATTATTATTATCACGAAAACATCAAATATGTTAACACAAATAAAGAGATAATATATACTCATTGTTGGATGAAAAGTTGAATTGAGTGTCGTTTGGGAAATAATGTTTAATGAGTTTATCATTTCGGTACCACGATGTAGAATTCGTCCCTGCTCCATTGAAAAAGAATGTGACACGTTTGTGAGTTGCACTCATCCGAAATTTAACCTGTAAAAGAGAAGTTGACAAGGATTGATAAAGAATGTAAAAGACTGAGAGAGGAGTGAGTAGCAGAAAGAGAAAGGAGATAATAATGAGTCAAAGGCAGAGAGAAAGAGAGTGAGAAAGTGAGAGAAAGAGAGAAGTGTGGGAGAGCAAGAAATGTTTTAGAACAAAAGACAAAAAAGAATGGAGAAGTTAGGAAGAGAGAGAGAGAGAGAGAGAGAGAGAGAGAGAGAGATAATAAACGAAAATCAAAAGGTGAAATATTTTCTGTATATATATATATATATATATATATATATATATATATATATATATATATATATATATATATATATATATATATATATATATATAGGGAGGTGTACTTGCATAGCAAATAACATGATCGGGGATTGTGTGCTAAAACAAAAAGTTGCAGCGTGGAAGGTGTTCGTTCATAAGCCATTTAAAAACACACAGAAACCGTTACATTCACTTCAACATTTAAATTTAGTTTGCCAAATTATTTTCGTCGCTTTGAGGACGTGACCTGTTCACTGAAAAAGTTCCGTATTGCATATGAGAAAGTAGCAGTTAGTCCATAATATATATGTACCTATGTAAGGTATGTATGTATGTATGTATGTATGTATGTATGTATGTATGTATGTATGTATGTGTATGTAAGTATGTATGTATGTTCAAGTTGTATACATAACTGTTACTCTGTCGAAGGTTGAATACTCACACACACACGCATATATATACACACACACATATATATATGTGTGTGTGTGTGTGTGTGTGTGTGTGTGTGTGTGTGTGTGTGTGCGCGCGCGTGTCTGTCTAACCACCATCTAACGGTGAATGGATACGTCATAGATACATACATGCAAATATAAATCTACCTATACATATATACAAGCACACACAATCATATAAACACGTATACACACTAACATATATACGTATAATCTTAAAGTATACACATATATACGCTTATCCATCTAGACTCTCAAAGAGGAGCGTGGAGCGTATCAGCAGGATGATTTGAGAATAACTGAGGTGATGATTAGAGAACAGTGAAGGAGAATTTCTTACTGGAAACACCTGACCAAGATGGGGTACAGCTCTACACAGAAGAATTGCGAGAGAGCTGGACGAAATACTGAGTAGTGACGTCCAAGTACCGGTCTGGATGGCAAAAGGAAGAATGGTATTATGCCAGAATGACCCAAGTAAAGGGAATGCCGTTGGAAATTTCCGACCAATATCTTGTTTGTCACTCATGTGGAAATTGGTGATGGCCATCATATCGTACAGTATCTATAAATATATTGATGAGAACGACCTACTACCAGTGGAACAAAAGGGTTGTAGACATAAGAGTAGAGCAAGGAAGGTTCAATTACTAATCCATAAGACAATTCTGGCTGACTGCAAGAAGAGACACAAAATGTGGGGATGGCACGGGTGGACTACGGGAAAGCATATGACATGGTCCCCCACTTATGAATTATTGAATGCCTTAAACTGCTTAAGTTCTCCCACAATATCCTGAGGTTAAAACAAAACTCAATGGCAACGTGGCGAACTGAACTCACAGCATGGGGAGATAAGCTGGGAGGGGTAAATATCAAAAGAGAAATCTTTCAAGCGGACAGTCTGTCGCCTCTCCTATTTGTTGTCTGCTTACTACCACTAACCAGCGTTTTCAGAAAGATGCGTGTGGGGTACATGCTAGGCAGGTTGAAAGTAAACAACCTGTAGTTTATGGAGGATCTAAAGCTATTTGCTAAGACTGACAAAGAACTTGAGAGTTTCCCGCAACTGGGCAGATGGTTAGCAAAGATATTGTCATGGAATCTGTTATTTAAATGAGAAACATTTTGAAATTTCAAAATTGTATTACCTTTTCAATAAGCAAACTGTTCCAGTATAAATAAATAGGACTTCTTTCAAATAAGTTTTTGGTAATCTTAAATACTTTCTGCGGCTTTTTACCTGTATGAACAACAAACGTCAAGCAATGACTTCGCTGTAAATGTACAAACAACATTCTAAGGAAATTTGTTAACATTTTACAGGGAATACACCAAGCAGTACTGTGAAATTTGATTGATTTTAACATTATTAAATGCAATATAATTTTTTCTTCAGGACCATCTCATACATTATTATAATTTGTATCTCCTTCAGAAATGTTAGATTTCGATAGTCAGGATGTTATTATTATTGCTAATAACATGTAGTACTGGGTGACTTTTATTTATTCCATTTCAGAATGGACTAAACTGGGCAGGAGCTAATACGATCCATGGGGAGTCGCTGAAGAGGTCACAGGGTATGTGACGAAAGATTTCATGACAAAAGATACTAGAACAAAATAATAAAGCTGAAGTGGCGGACGAATATACACTATGTATTTATTTAGCTAAAAACCCCATCCCTAAATATAACAATATGGCATATATGATACGTATTGATATAATATGTTATAATATAATATAATATAATATAATATAATATAATATACATAGTAGGATGTGTGCGTGTGTATATATATATATTTTTTCTCAGTGAACAGGTCGCGTTCTGACAGCGACGAAAATATTTTTTGCAAATTAAATTTATATGTTGAAGTGAATCTAATGGTCTTTGTGATTTAAATGGCTTATAAACACATTCTACGCTGCAATTATTTTCGTTCCAACACACGATCTCAGATCAGGTCACTTGCTATGCAAGTACATCTCCGTCATATATATATATATATATATATATATATATATATTAATAAATTATAGGGTAGCAAAAAATTTTTAGAAATTTTATTTACCACCAGTGGTTAGCGAGAGTAAAAAACAGTCAATAGACTATGTATTATTCATTTAAAATACAGGGATGCCTATAATAGGACATCTAACCCGCTAGAAAGAGCAGCAAAAGACTACATACCACAAAAATAGGGATAATTTCGAAAGGGAATGAAAAATAAAAACAAAAACCGACCATTGTAAGATATATAATTTTTATCTTACTAAAATTGACTTGAAACCATGGTACAGAATATAGATTGGTAAATGTTTTTATTTTTCATTCCCTTTCGAAATTATCCCTATTTTTGTGGTATGTAGTCTTTTGCTGCTCTTTCTAGCGGGTTAGATGTCCTATTATAGGCATCTCTGTATTTTAAATGAATAATACATAGTCTATTGACTGTTTTTTACTCTCGCTAGACCACTAGTGGTAAATAAAATTTCTAAAATTTTTTTGCTACCCTATAATTTATTAATAATGATAACATTTTTGGGGGCTAATTTCTGAAAGAAAATCGGCATTTTTGTATTTGCTGCCGATTAGGTAAACCGCAAATACGCGGTAAATTTGGAAAATTAGACATACGAACACGAACCATGCTCCCTATTGACTCGTGTCTCGTATGTTGTCTGGTCATTCTGCCGATGATAGTCCGACCATTGTAAGATATATAATTTTTATCTTACTAAAATTGACTTGAAACCATGATACAGAATATAGATTGGTAAATGTTTTTATTTTTCATTCCCTTTCGAAATTATCCCTATTTTTGTGGTATGTAGTCTTTTGCTGCTCTTTCTAGCGGGTTAGATGTCCTATTATAGGCATCTCTGTATTTTAAATATATATATATATATATATATATATATATATATATATATATATATACATTCTATAATATGTGGGTCATTTGACTGCGGCCATGCTGGAGCACCGCCTTTAGTCGAACAAATTGACCCCAGGATTTTTCTTATTTGTAAACCTAGCACCTATTCCATCGGTTTCTTTTGCCGAACCGCTAGTTAACGGGACCCCAAACACACCAACATCGGTTGTCAGGGGGGGGGGGCAGAAAGACGGACAGACACATACATACGTACATACATATATACATACATGCATATATATATATATATATATATATATATATATATATATATATATATATGACGCGCTTCTTTCAGTTTCCCTCTGCCAAATCCACTCACAAGGCTTTGATCGGCCCGATGCTATAGTGGAAGATACTTGCTCAAAGTGCCATGCAATGGAACTGAACCCGGAACCATGTGATTGGGAAGCAAACTTCTTACTACATAGCCACGCCTGTACCTTCTTCCCACAAAGCAACGCCTGCGCCTAAATATATATATTTCAATTAAAGTGGATGTGTTAGATCACAGAATACTGAGTTATTTATTAGAAGATAACTTCTCATATGGACTTCTGCAGCATAACTGTACTCGTGCTTATATAGCAGTTATATAACTGTCAGATCCCGTGATTTCAACCTTCTTTTGTCTTGAAAATAGCAGACGCCCGCGGAACGAGTAACCAAATACGTTTAAGATATAATGAGCACCTAGCGAGTTTTAAAAACAGAAATAAGGCAAATTCTACAGGGCTTAGTAGGTATATCTGGGAACTAAACGACAATAAGATAGAATATAAACTAAAGTGGCACATACTAAAAGTAGCTAATTCCTATAACCCAACAAACAGACGGTGCAATCTCTGTGTAACAGAATGCCTTGAAACCCTAACAGCTAAGAACGAATTATTAAACAGGAGATATGAATCTAGTCTAATCTGTCTTCACGATACTAAATACCTTCTCTAAGTATAATTAAATATATAATACATTACACCTCCTAAGCAAAACTAAATATGCATAAAATAGCTTTACTTCTAAGTAGATATGAATAAGACAAAAGTTAGCTCCCTTTTCACCTAAATTTAGGGTTGCTTCCCTGTACTAACACCGCCGGTGCTATAAAAACACAGCGCATCCGGCAATCACAAACATCACGTGGAGATGTGCTTGACTAAAACTGGAACAATGTTCTTAAATAGCACCCACCCTATATCCCCTTACAAGAAGACTAACGCAACAACTAAAACGTAAGGCTCTATTTACCTATCACCGCTATCACACCACCATATATATTACACCCAATAATTACTTCTCCTACATTTCGCACACCACAAACTTCGAATATACCCTTCAACACTCTGAAGAGATCGGCCAAACTACTGGCTGGATCGAAACGTGCGTAAGTGACTATGACATAATATACAAAATGACTCATTACATAACCTAAACCTCCACACTGACTCATTTCACAAGCTCCACATAATAAAACAACGGCTATCTAGTCCAACGAAAATGCTTTTTCTTGTATTTGTTGCTCCATTCTCCAAGTAAATACATAAACTACGGTTTAAGCAACATATTACCTGCCTCTGGACGCCCTCTTCCCAAGACGGTACCCATACAGGTGATCCCCAGGAGCGCCTCCGTATTTAAACATCCCCTGGTTGCTTGGATGCTTCAGACTACCCCTGAAGAATCGAGGCAAACCTACCACTTACCTATATATATATATATATATATATATATATATATATATATATATATATATATATATATATATATATATATATATATATATGTATATATATATATATATATATATATATATATATATATATATATATATATGTATATATATATATATATATATATATATATATATATGTGTGTGTGTGTGTGTGTAGGACGGGCGTCATTCAGCTCCGTATACCAACTCCGCTCACAAGGCTTTGCTCGTGCGGAGCTTATAGCAGATGCCATTCACGCAAGGTACCATGCAATGAGATTGGTCGCAGAAGCATTTGTTTGGAAAGGAAACGTGTTACCATACAGACTTAATTGTGGCCTTCTATTTGAGATACTAAGTGACTGTCTCATCTAGTACCCTTTGTCAAAATAATAATGGTTTCTACCACAAACCGCAGCCACACGAGAGACATAAGAAAAGAAAAGAAAACTTTGCCGCAGTAGGATTCGAAATCAGAATGTAAATGATAAAATCAAATATGATAAAAGCACATATCAGTTACAGTATTTTTCAACACAGATTTATAGAAATAATTGTGTTTACTATCACTCATTTGATTCCTAATAAAATTAATTCACTTACCTTTAAGGTTCATGACTGTTACGGAGTTGCTAATTCAGCTTCAATTTTTCTTGAAATTTGATCAATCAGAAGTGTCTTACAGGAAACAATATCTTTTGCGTTTTCCGGTTTCGATAAACAAGATTATCTTTTTATTTTTTAGTTTTGACAATTCAGGAAAAAAAACGATACTTTAAAAAGACAATATCGTCAGATGTTTTCCAACGTTTTAATGATAGGTGAGCAACTCGAACTTACTTCCTCTCTAACTCTAGATGCTGTCGTCAGGCTATTTCAGCTTTCTTCAACACGTTCTTAAACTTGCGGTCTTATCCTGTTTTTTTTTTCTCTCCAGAATGCTTTAATATCAAGGTTATAAAAAAAATTATCAATTTTAAGATAAGCTTCCTTTTCCAATCTGTTTCCACTTCTATCCACTGACCAACGCTTATAAACTACTTGACACAATTTACATGCATTTATGCGCTCGGTGAACAAAGGAGATATACTTTAAGTTTGTGTTGTATTGATTGATTTTGAATTTGTTTAATTTTAAATTTTGCTCTAGACAAATTATGATCGATATCATCAGTAACTAATAGGTGGCTGAGAATTGATTGGAGGACGCCATAATATGTTTTATATATTTTCCTTCTAATAAAATGTTGATAATGTGCCCCCACCCCCACCCCGAGAAAGGCATGGATGCCACAAATTCTCATGTTAATTAGTGAACAAACATCTGTACAGTTTTTTATTCTAATCCTACATTGTGCTTTCAGATATGGCCGAGATCACATATTGAATTAGCTACGATGGCTTTATTTATTGTTGATTTATTCTGCAAGCTTTAATTTGATTTGTTGAGAACAAAGGCTTCCTAAAAACGGAGAAATTCGCCTTAAAATTTATAATGGACTTATAAAGGTAATGATACTGGACATTATATAAGTGAAGACACCTGAGAAAAATTAAAGAAAATGTTATTCTGTTTATCAGTACACATAATCCAGGAGTGACCAATATATTCCAAGTTATGAAATAAACCAACATTATTAAAGTTAGTAATTGATGTATAATAATAAAGAGGCAAGTTTAAATGTTAAATAAAATATCTGGCGTTTTGTATGTGTATACTGGAGTTCAAAAATTGATGTACAATGATATTCTCATGATCTGACGAACTAGCCTTTTATACTTGTATTTGTTTGTAAAATGTACAAAATAATTATGCAATTTATATCATAAACACTATGGCAGACATGTAAAGTAATTTTATGTTACTCTAAAATATGGTGTAAATATGGTGTCGATTCAGATTATATTGGAATTTGTTGTGATTTTAAATTTTTCGTAAAAATATGATGAGGCACAGGAGTGGGTGTGTGGTAAGTAGCTTGCTTTCCAACCACAAGGTTCCGGGTTTAGTCTCACTGCGTGGCACCTTGGGCAAGTATCTTCTGCTAAAGCCTCGGGCCGACCAAAACCTTGTGAGTAGATTTGGTAGACGGAAACTGAAAAAGGCCCATCGTACATATATATATGTATATATATGTTTGGGTGTCTGTGTTTGTCCCCCCGACATCGCTTTACAACCGGTTCGGCATAAGAGACCGATAGAATAAGTACTAGGCTTACAAAGAATAAGTCCTAAGGTCGATTTGCTCGACTAAAGGCGGTACTCCAGCATGGCCGCAGTCAAATGACTGAAACAAATAAACGAAAAAAACGGAAAGGGTCAGCGATGCATGTGTGCCATCCAACCAGTTTGTATTTCTATGTTCACTTCTAATATAATCGTAATCTACTCACACTATAAGTTATTTAAGGGAATCCTCATTTATAAATAATTACTTTCCCGAAATTTATGAGAAAAAGAAAGCCAATGCGTGTGAATTGTTTTAATCTACTCTCCTCGCTTCCCCGAATAAAGTTTTTCCAACAAATTGGAATCTACACTTGAAGCATATTTGTACAAGATGTTTTAGATTCAACATCGTCTGTTAGAAAATTTCATTGAATAATATCTATTTTTGTGGAAGTTATGAGGAAACAAATTTGGTAAGTTACATTTGTGTACCTATACCCATTGTTTTACGCAAATGTATGTGTGTGTATATATGTATACACTCAGAATCCCAAGATTCCGAGTTCGATCCCAGGCAGTGACCTGAATAATAATGGTAATAATAATAATATGGAAAAATATCTTAGGAATGAGAACCCTAACCCTAATTTCCCCAAGACACCTGATGAAGGCTGGTGGGTATTTCAGCCGAAACGTTAACAACAACTAACGGCGGGGCATCAGCATGGCCGCAGCTCTGAGCTGAAACTACAGAATATATATATATATATATATATATATATATATATATATATATATATATATATATATATATATATATATATATATATATATATATATATAATGAAATAATGTATTTCACTCATAATCATTATATTATTCGTTAAATTCAATTCAATCGTGTTTTGTTTTGGAGAGAATTAAAACAAAGCTTCCACTTTCTGTTATTATAGTAGTAACTATGGAAACCTGGTGGGATTATTATTTGTATGGACTTAAAGATTGGTTGCTATTTAGTAAATAATTCAATTATTGTAGGTTTACTATCAATACCAATGAGGATTGTTTTTTTCCTTTTTAAATTATTTACATATCTGTTCGGTCGTTTCACTTAATTTATTCCTTAAAACTATCGGGCTTCTTTCAGTTTCCGTCTATCAAATCCACTCACAAGTCTTTGATCGGTCCGAGGCTATAGTAGAAGACACTTGCCCAAGGTGCCACGCACTGGGAATGAACCCGGAACCATTTGGCTGGCAAAAAAACTACTTACCACAGAGCCACTCCGGAGCCTATATACATACATACATACATACATATATATATATATATATATATATATATATATATATATATATATATATATATATATATATATATATATATATATATATATATATATATATATATATATATATATATATATATATATATATATATATATATATATATATATATATATATATATATATATATATATTATATGTACATATATATATAAACAATGTTAATTCTCTAAATGAAGTATTAACAGTAACTGCACGATAAAGTGTAGTATATTGCCACTTAAGTGTGGCTGACCCCTAGGGGTGGATATATATATATATATATATATATATATATATATATATATATATATATATATATATATATATATATATATTATGGTTGACCGTTGACTGAACACTATTCAATTTTTTTTCTCCGTGTTTTTCTCCTTGTCTCCGTATTCTTTCTGTTGAAGAGCGTAGCTCGAAACGTCAAAGACTTTCCGTATTCCCGAGCGTCATACTAATATATACTTTTGTTATTTACACCACCTGTCCTCGTCTGTTGTTATTTTTTGTATATTCTCCCATATATATATATATATATATATATATATATATATATATATATATATATATATATAAACAAATAGTAAATGAGTATATGCATATATACGTACAGGTATGTGCATACCGACATCCACCTGTATGTATAGGTGCATATCTGGGTACAGGACATTGCAAACAAACGTAGACGAGAACACACGAGCTACATAGAGAACACTCTCCTTCATCAGCCACCCACGTTTTAACACCGGCGTTTCGACGAGCTTGGGCAGGACGCATCGCTAAAACGGCTCGTCCCATGGATCGCAGATTAAATTTGTATACGCAAATTAAATCTAGCCATGGAGGAATGTAGTGGCGGACAAAAAACAAGACAGGAAAACAAACAGAAAAGGCTTTACGGCCAGACGAGAAAAATTATGTGTGTATGAACGCGATGAGGCACGGACCAGAGAGGGACAAAGTGGTGCGTGCGTTGCTTGGCGAAAGCCAAGGAAGGAAAGGATTATTGACCGGTATATATATATATATATATATATATATATATATATATATATTATACATGTAGTTTAGAATCAGTAGTTTTTTGACTGCTATTTCTAAATTTTCAGTTTGTTGGAGAAGCAACTCAATGCTAATCCCTATATATATATATATATATATATATATATATATATATATATATATATATATATATATATATATATATATATATATATATATATATATATATGTATACATATATCGATATATACGTGCTTGCCTAAACACACACTCATATGTCTGATCTGACGTGTCTTTTATAAACTCACAAGGAAAGGGAATATAAAGGGAGGAAACCTCTCTCGTGAATTTACATGAAATAACAAGTCGAAACAAATAATATCCAAGTATCGGTTTAAGGGTTGAGGCATAAATAGGCCAACACTTGGTCAATAGCAAATTTCTAATTATTACAATAATATCAGTTGCTGCTTGTCTAACTTAACCTAACGACTAATCAATAGATAATCATTGCTGATTGATTTGTTATAGCTATATTTTCTATCTTCTCAGAATTTGATGCATGAATATTTTTTACGATTAAGTAGCCATGTTTTACGCTAGATGAAATCTAGTTACCTTCTAATTTTCGATAAAACTCATTAACACTAACAATCTTAAATTTGATTGTTTTATTAAATCTCGAAATATATTTTAGAGTTTATATAGTTTTTCAAATGTAGATAGAGAGATAGGCAGACAGACAGATTGATTGATTGATAGATAGATAGATAGATAGATAGATAGATAGATAGATAGATAGATAGATAGATAGATAGATAGATAGATAGATAGATATGCAGACAGATGGATAGGCAATGAAGTGAAATAATGATTGAAGAAAGCCAGGCATATAAATTAGTTTGCAGTGCATAGATAAATCTGGTCGATAGGATGTGCATTGAAGTGTATAGTAATCCATATACGTTCAATATAGAGGCCAACGAGTACAAAATGTAAATACGAGGTTACTCACCAATTGATATGAATGCACATTATCATAGAGTATAGTATTAATCAGATATAGAATGAAAGTTGTCATGATTTCAAGTTTAGACAGCCTCCGGTAATGAGGCCCTGATTGGGGAGTTCCTAAGTTTTGAGGAATGCGGAACCACATTTCTGCCAACATTGTGTCCCGGTTCTATTTTGTCCGAATCCTAACTATATGTTCAATAATATATTATGAAAGAAACTCCAAACACAAATCCTCGTCGCCTTGTGAGTTACGTGGGAAAGGAAGATGCGAGGGGAGACAACCCCGGCAGTAAATCAGCGAGTGGAGTCCCTCAGGCTGTCATTGCATAGTCAATCAAATAAAAATAAATGATGTTTCGATGACACTTTTCGTGTTCCAAAGATCATGAGCAGAGCAGCACACCTTCTAGTGTTTGTGTGTGGTGAATCCTTATTTTGGATTATTAGAAAGTAAACACAAAAAGTGTTTAAAAGCTACGAAACTGTTACTGTAGTATTTTATTTTTTTAATGCTATGATAAAAATTTGCCACATTATTTATAACCCACCGTTATTAGGTAAAATTTTAAACGGGTAAGATTTTATGCTTCAACCTGTGAAGACTGTTTTATGTTTGATGTCGGTGGTCAGTGAACTTCACATTTCTCCTTGAACGGTGAATGCACCTGCTTTGTCTTTGGTATTCCAACCACGTTTCGTGGTTTGCTACATCAATAGCTCCTTTATAGGATCCAGTGGATAAAGACATAATGAAGAGGAACCACGTCCGGTTTCTTCCCCTACTCCTCTACCACTTTCGACGTGCCGCCCTACCCGCTTTCGGCGGTGTCTTCAGCTCTGGTGTTGAGTGCGTTTCTTCTTTCTCCATTTTCTTCTGTTCTTCGGCTTCTTCGATGCAGCGTCAACGAATGTCAACGAGCAACTGACCATCCTGCCAAATTTTCATTTAAATACTCGCCGGTAGGCTCCAGCAGCCAGCACCAGCTAACTGTCACGTGACACTTTCTTTTAATTACAATTTATTGCAACGTTATGAATATTCATTTCAAGCATATACGTTGTCGTTGTTAAACTATAATGTAATTTAGATAACTGAATTTCGATTGCATGCTGTCTTTATTTTATTATTTACCTCATTTAACACACACCTTCTAATTGTACTATATATTCGAAAGTAAAACTTAAATTAGTATATAATCCAGTGATAGTTGGTAAAACCCAGGTTGATATTTAAAATCTTGCTTGTTTAACATCTTATCTGATGAAAAAAATTATTATGAAGAAAAAAAATGAAAAAATTTCAGATAAAACTGAAACTCTAATACAGAATTAACGTTCACACAGTGAAAAGTAATATACACACAGTGAAAAATATATAAAAATAATTCTGAAGAAAAAATAAGTCCGTTCGAAGGATTTAAGTCAGGTAACTATATGTAGTAGCGCTACCGGTAATAATGTAGACTGGTACTACCTGCGGCATTTTGTAAAAAATATGATTCTGTGTGGAAAAAGAAATAATAATAATAATGATGATGATGATGATAATAATAATAATAATAATAATAATAATAATAATAATAATAATAATAATAATAATAATAATAGCTGAAAGCCATAGAAACACTAATATGACCCAGCTGGACAACGGCGAACAAAAAAATAGAATAACTCTGAAAGACTGGAATATATACAATATCCTGTGAGTATTTAAAATCCCCTTCAAAATAAGTTAAGAAATTTACATGTATATAGTTTTCAAACACACAAACTTTGATATCCACAACTGTTGTGAATACTCATCCTTTCGTCTCTCCTTGAGTATCCGAAAAAGTAAACATACATTTTTTTTATTCTAAAAACATTAGTTTTCTCTGTGTGGACATACAAAAGACCATCTTCGGTGAATCCTAAAACTTTCTGTGAAAATTTGACTCTTGTCTTTTCTTTCCTTTCTCCCCGAGTATTCAGAAATGTAAACATCTTTTTTTATTGCAAAAACAGAACTGTTTTCTCTAACTGGACATACAAAGGAACATCTCTACAAAAGTCAACTTTAATTTCTACAACATTACCTTTATTTTCTCCCTGACTAGCTGAAATATGCAATAACAGAAATGCACGTGGAATAATAATAATAGATTCTCTCTGGTCGAACACAACTTCTCTATTCACAAATAATACAGAACAGAGTAAGTCGGCCCTTCCTTAATTTTTCTTAAGGTCAAGGTCACTGTTGCTGTTGCTTGCTATTAGTAGTACTAAACATTTGAACTCTTTTTGACCGACACCGTCCCATCTCACTAAAAAAAAAAAAAAAATACATGAGCCGCACTTACTACTACTACTACTACTACTACTACTACTATTAAAGCTACTACTACTACTGCTGCTACCACTACTGCGCTGCTGCTGCTACCACTGCTGCCGCTGCTGCCGCTGCTGCCACCACTGCTGCTGCTGTCACTACTACTGCTGCTGTTGCTGTTACTAATGCTAGCACTACTACAGTTGCTGCTACTACTGCTACTGGTACTGCTGATTTGCTGTTACCACTACTACTACTATTACCACTGCCGCTGCTGCTGATAGTGATGTTGCTGCTGCTACTAAAACTACTGGTGGTAGTGGTGGTGCTGCTGCTGCTAATGATGATAATCGCGGCCCCTGTATGAAGATTAGTGGTTAAAAAAATATATATAAAAAAAAAATCAAGCAGTACACCAAATCGCTTGTCCAATGGTTTATAATGGAAGCGCGCCTGTCAGGAATCTGTCAGCCTGACGACGAAAAATTTTCAGATGGCAGAATATCTTCCCCGAATACGAACCTGGAAGGTCACTTAGACGGGATTTGTCCCAAATTAAGCCCCCAAAGTTCACCACCACAACGACCACAAAATCAAAAATGTAAAAGAAGTAAATGGAACCGGGAAGAATATAAAGAAGTAATTTACGCTTATTACTTTGCATTAAGTAGGCCAACCCAAGAGAAACACACCGCAAACTCCTACAGAATTTGGAGGAGCCGGAATCCAGCTAGCAAACCAAACCTGGATGAAAACAGATTAGCAAATGTTAGAAGAGATATCTGCCGAAACCACTCAAGAGCCCGAAGAAAAAGGAGAATATAATGACCCTAGGGAAAACAGCCAGGAAAATGATGTCGAAACAGAATTTGAAGACCACATATTTGCCGAACAACACAGAAAATCTATCACTGAAATGAAGCAGGAAGTTCTGAATGAGCTTGCAGTTGTAGGGCATACAAATATGAATGATAGGGAACCACTCCATAAACTACCAAATGCACATCAACATAAAACGCAAATAAAAATTGGCAACTGTGTTACACAAGAGATCATACAACAACTAAAACCCGATCTTAATAAATTAAATGAAATTATTTACTCTGTTGCTAAGGTAATCGAAAGACGCTATTTAACACCCAAAAAACCAACAATAACAAATTCGAAAAGAAAATCAAACTGGAGGAGTAGAATTTAAACTGAATTTGAATCGTTGCGAAGGGAGATATCAATATTAACTGAGCTAATCTCTGGAAATGATATAAGATCAAGAAAAAACAGGAAGATCGTGAGAAAATATGGACTCTCAACAAGAGAAGAACTAATGTCAGCGGATGAAACACTTAAACAAAAAGTTCAAGCGAAAGCTCAGAGAATACGCAGATTTGAGAAGAGAATCAGATTCTACAGACAAAATAAGATGTTCAAATCCAATGCCAAATCATTTTACAGGGAAATAGGGAAAGAAAAAATAACCATTGAAAATCCACCCCTAATGGAAGAAGTTGAAAACTTTTGGAAAGGGATCTGGAGTAATGAGAAACCATACAATGAAAATGCAGACTGGATCAAACGCACCCAAGATGCCTACAAAAATCTACAAGAACAGGTATGGGAAGACATCTCAATCGCCGACCTAAGGAGGGCACTAACGAAGGCTCATAAGTGGAAATCCCCTGGTATTGATAGAGTACCAAATTTCTGGCTCTCATCACTCTCGTCCGCACACAAAATGTTAGTAATACTATTTAATAGTATTATGAAAGACCCAGAAAGAACTCCCCATTGGATGGCAAAAGGTATTACTTACCTCCTCCCGAAAAATAACGAAATCAAAGACCCAAAAAACTACCGGCCTATAACATGTTTGCCTACTACCTATAAGATTTTGACATCTATTCTAGTGGAGAAAATATATACGTTTATGGAAGAGAATAACCTCTTTCTCACTGAACAAAAAGGATGCAGACGAGGCTCATACGGATGCAAAGATCAGCTCTTAATTAATCGCATGATCCTTGAGAACTGCCATAACAAGCGCAGAAATCTCAGCTCTTCATGGATTGATTATAAAAAAGCCTTTGACAGCATACCACATGCGTGGATTCTGAAATCGCTGGACATTTTCAAAATTTCTCCTGTGATTTCAGATTTTTTAAAGTATAATATGTCACTATGGAACACGAAGCTGCAATTATATCATTCTAATGGAGTATTGCACTCAAACAATATTGGCATAAACTGTGGCATTTTCCAGGGTGACTCGCTCTCACCACTAATTTTCTGCATAGCACTGATACCACTCTCAAGTGAACTGAATAGAACAGGGTATGGCTACAAAATTGACAACAAGAAAATAAGCCATCTATTTTATATGGGTGATTTAAAGCAAAGATGATGAAGAGCTTCAGGGACTATGACATACTGTGAAAGGATTCAGTGATGATATCGGGATGGAGTTTGGCCTTGAAAAGTGTGCCAAAGCCACTTTTAAGAAAGGGAAACTAGTAAAGTCAAGTTCAATAGAATTAGATGTCGAAACAGTAATAAAAGAACTTGAGCAGGAACAAACCTATAAATACCTAGGAATAAATGAAGGCTCTGGTATCCAGCATGCAAGCATGAAAGAGAAGGTTAGGAAGGAATGTTATAGAAGAGTTCGAGCAGTTCTGAAGTCTGAGCTGAATGCTTATAATAAGGTGTTAGCCATAAATTCCTTAGCAGTCCAAGTTGTTCTTTATAGCTTCAATGTGCTTAACTGGAATACCAGTGAAATAGTCAAAATTGATAGAAAAATCCGCAAGCTACTGACTTGTAATAAGATGCACCATCCAAAGGCAGACGTGGATCGTCTTTACCTTCCCAGAGCTCAGGGAGGTCGAGGCTTGATCCAGCTTGAACTTACGTACAAAACCACCACAATCGGACTGGCCAAATACCTTGAAACAACCAACGATTGGATGCTGAAACTTGTTGAAAAACATGAAAGACCGAAAAAACTTCACTCTATTCTGAAAGAGAGCAAAAAATTCGCTACCGAACTCTTAGATACCCACCAGCTTGATCAGGTTGAAGGAAATGCGCCAACTGCTGCTGCAAAGAAAATAAAATTAATTGCAAAGACAAAAGCACATGAAAAATTAGCTAGCAGATGGGAACAGAAACCTCTGCATGGCAAGTATGTAACTCGTAGCAAACAAGCTGATGTCGACCAGAAACGCACGCATCAGTGGTTACGAAGTTCAGGGCTAAAAGCAGAGAGTGAAGGTTTCATATTGGCTGCTCAAGACCAAAGCTTATTAACCCGGAACTACCAAGCCAATGTGATAAAAAATGGAGCTCACCCAAAATGCCGATTTTGTAATGATGCGATTGAAACTATAGACCACCTAATCTCAGGGTGTAGAGTCTTAGCACCTGTAGAATATAAAGCAAGACATGACAGAGTTGGCCAGTATTTACACTGGACAATATGTCAGCATTATAAAATCAAAACCGCTGACAAATGGTATAAACACCATCCTGAAGCTGTGACTGAGGGAGAAAATGTATCGATTCTCTGGGACTTCCCCGTACATACCGACAAGACTATAAAAGCTAATAAACCGGATATGATAAAAAAAGGTACTGAAACCTATTTGAAAATGATATCAGGCTTACCATCTCTACAGGAAGTGCAAAAAATCGTGCTAACTGGAACGACTCATGTACTAAGAAGAGCATTATCGCTGTGAAAACAACATCCATTCATGAATTTTTTTTTTTTTTTTTTTTGTAAATACATGTTTTACCTGTGAATTTGCGTGTGTAAATTGGGAACGCATACAACGAGTTTCTCTGCCCTAGGTGTCCGGAAACACTCGGCGAGAAATGTGAGAAAATTTGAAGAAAAGAAGAAAAAAAAAACAACATAATAATAATAATAATAATACTGTTCGAAGGTTTTAAGTCAGGTCGCTATATGTCAATAGCGCTACCGGTAAATAATGTGGACTGGTACTACGTGCGGCATTAAAAAAAATATATAATTCTGTGTGGAACAAGAAAATATCTAAATAAGAAGATATAAATAATTCTTGTTAGAAGGAAAAGATATGAAGAAAGAAATCTCAAATGGGGGAGGTGTTGTGGTGGACGCCCCCAGGTGGGAAGTGTGCTGATGCACTACTAACATATAGTGGACAGACTCATTAAGCAGTGTCAATCAGTGAGGTATGCTGTTTGGGCCAGTCAAGCAGACGACGAAGTTATGTCGTCATAATGCGGGACATATCAAACATGCAAATAAATCAGTAATTACATTCATTTATTCTCCGTATTTTATCCTTGTTTTTCCTTCAATATTGAAAAATTTCAATAAACCTTAACGTATGCAAATGACTTTACCATTATATGATACGGATACAACCAGTGGAATACCTTGGATTTTATAATCCCTAATGAAGACTTAACTTCCTCGAATTAACTATAGATCGATAGATAAATAGATAGATTGAAGATAGATAGATAGATAGATAGATAGATAGATAGATAGATAGATAGATAGATGAAACAAAATACAAGATATATGATAACATTCTTAGCACGAAACACTATGCTTGGAAGTAAAATATCACACCCGCAAACACACATAGATGCGCATGCACGCGCGCACACATACACATACACGTGTGCGCGTGCGTATAAAAATTAGAGTGAGGCAGCAATTACATCCTCATCGAAATATCCTCAAATAATGTATTATCGTTTTTAAGTCACGCGTTATTGCTTTTAAAAATGTTTTAAAATGAACAAAATCATCTGAAATACACAAAGACCTGATGGTCACTTGCTGGGAAACTTATGAACTAATGTACCTCTTCACTAGTGGTTATCAATGGATAAAGAACAACAGATCCTTTATTGTTTTCAATTATATTTTATTTATATTTTCTAATATGGGCTGTGCTACATTTTGGTACCTTCCTTAGTTGAATTACCCACGTGAAACACATTATTTTTATCAGTCTGAAGAACGTAAAAAAGTACGTTCCAGTGGAATACTTGCGTCAGATGTAGTTGCCAGGAGAGGTAATAAAAGTATATTCAGTTTTATGAACTATATGCAAATTCTACTTGAATAACACGAAGACATTCATGGTTTGCAATTTCATTAACGAATTGCCTGAAATTAAGAAAAGATGTGTTTAAAAAAGATTATTTATCTAACAATGGTGGTCACAATTATACAAAAGTTGCATGGACGTTTATCTCAAAAATAAACACATGAATACAGAAATAAATGTTTAAGACCAATATTAAGACGCCTCATTAATGCCTGCATTATAAATATCATTTATTCTAAATTCAATTAAATCACCATATCTAATCAGTAGGAAGTACAGAGTTAGGCTCAACAGGTTGGTATTTGACGTCAGTCAAAGAGCAAACATAATTTGTAGTATTTTGGGTGTTTAGTTTATCGATTGATTTGGCAGCAATTCAAATATATTTTAAGGGACATGTTTCATGTATAATTATTAATAATGATTTCAGAATTTGTTTATGTTGTATTTGCATGATTTACCCGAAATATGATATCAATGTAAGTCATATTATGAGATAGATTATTGTAAAATACATTATTTACATTATTTACAGTCGACGGATATTTGTCCTCTTCTTGTTTGTTGTTAACACAACGTTTCGGCTGATATACCCTCCAGCCTTCTTCAGGTGTCTTGGGGAAATTTCGAACCTGGGTTCTGATTCCTAATGTATTTTTCGATGTTATTATTATTATTATTATTATTATCATTATTAGTGTTCAGGTCACTGCTTGGAATCGAACTCGGAATCTTGGGGTTAGTGACCCGCGCTCTTAACGACTACGCCATATGCCCACGGGCATATAGATGCAGAATTATACTGGGATGACAGTATTATACTCACCTATAATTCAAACGGACATCAGTTAGATAAGCTTAGCAAGAATCTCATTACTCTCTTCCAAAGAATGGGCTTACGGATTACGATAGAAAGTAACCTTAATAACGTTGATTTTTTTAGATATTAACTTATATTTGCAATTAGAGAAATTTAAATCCTATCGCAAGCCCAATGTAAGGCTATGTTATATTAGCAAAAAATCAAATTATCCACATACATACATATACATATATATATATATATATATATATATATATATACATATATGTATGTATGTATGTATGTATGTATGTATGTATACGAAGAGTTCCTTTCCGTTTCTACAAAATCCACTCACAAGGCTTCGGCCGGCTCAAGATTTACTCGAAGACACTTCTTCAAGGTGCTACGCAGTGGGACTGAACCCGGAACCATGTGATTGACCAGCACACGGCTCGAACTCTGGACATAGACGTTAATAACACGACGCTCTAACCAACTGAGTTATATATATATATATATATATATATATATATATATATATATATATATATATATATATATAACTCAGTTGGTTAGAGCGTCGTGTTATTAACGTCTATATATATATATATATATATATATATATATATATATATATATATATATATATATATATATATATATATATATATATATATATATATATATATATATATATATATATATATATATATATATATATATATATATATATATATATATATATATATATATATATATATATATATATATATATATATATATATATATATATATATATATATATATATATATATATATATATATATATATATATATATATATATATATATATATATATATATATATATATATATATATATATATATATATATATATATATATATATATATATATATATATATATATATATATATATATATATATATATATATATATATATATATATATATATATATATATATATATATATATATATATATATATATATATATATATATATATATATATATATATATATATATATATATATATATATATATATATATATATATATATATATATATATATATATATATATATATATATATATATATATATATATATATATATATATATATATATATATATATATATATATATATATATATATATATATATATATATATATATATATATATATATATATATATATATATATATATATATATATATATATATATATATATATATATATATATATATATATATATATATATATATATATATATATATATATATATATATATATATATATATATATATATATATATATATATATATATATATATATATATATATATATATATATATATATATATATATATATATATATATATATATATATATATATATATATATATATATATATATATATATATATATATATATATATATATATATATATATATATATATATATATATATATATATATGGTGTGGTTTTCAGTATAAACTTCTCTGATTCTGTTGTTCAAATACATAATACATAATACTCGCAACTTTATAGATACATACCCGCACGCACGAGCCACACAGACACACACACACACAAACACACACGCATTCACACTCACACACACACACACATATATGCACACAAAAAGAGGATATATATATATATATATATATATATATATGTAACTTACCCTGCTGTTCCATATAATACATCGAAAATTGTTTATGACCAACACGTTCTGCTAACATCTTGATATCATTTTCGTTTGCTTTCTTCACGATTTTAAGAAATGATTTCCTGTAATCAGTATATTACATTTTATAATTAGCATAATGCAATACGCACAGAAATTCCATGAACGTAATAATAAATAATTATTTTGCAATTATTGCTGGCAGTTGTGTTTAATTGAGTCGATGTTAACTCCCCACCGATCATGCTAATGTGTCATACTCAGTTTGTTATTCATGGTATAGAAAAAGAAAGAAATAAAATATTGAGTACATCAAACGTTTATTCGGTTTAGTTCAAAGTTCAATAGTGATCAGAGAGTTTTGTGAGTATTTCTCAAATGTAATGTGAACGAAGTGCATCGGTTTGTCTAGGTAGTGTCGTGATAGAGTATTTTGTAAACCACCAGACAAGCGTAGCATAAGTTGTCAACTTTTTAAATCGCCGGCTACACAGACCACAAATTTCTGACCTGTACGGTCAACTTAGATCTGCTTCGCAAGGATCCAGTCATAGGAAGCTGAACGCGTTCTTCCCGACATGCTCTGCTTACAAAAACAGGATTAGAAATTAGTTTAGCGGACATACATTGGGGTCGATCATCACAAAAATGATAGTTCGCCTTAAAAAAACGTGGTTAGAATAGAAGTCATTAGGTGTAACAAGGTCGTAATTCTATTGAAAATTATAATAGACGGAGTCTTTGGAAGAGGGTCTCAGGAAAGGCAGCGCAACCGATGTGATCGTGTTGAGATGGGCTCTCAACACTAAGTACGAATGCTGCATCGCCAAATATAAGATACGTGCTCTAAGTCAAACGGGTACGAGAGCCGGTCGATGTTTCTGATAGGCTAAAGACAACATGGCAACAAAGCCATAATTCGGTGTTTCTTAGACCATAATACGCAACTGGTACTTAATTTATTGATAGACCCCGAAAAGATGAAAGGCAAAGTCTACCTCTGCGGGATTTGAACCCAGAACGTAAAGGCAGACGAAATACCGCTTATCATTTCGCCCGGCGTGATAACGTTTCTGCCAGCTCGCCGCTTTGTATCTATCACATACTACCGTCCGACTGCCTTAGCTCGCCCCAGTTTACATTTGAACAGACTGGTGCGCCTACTTTCCCGCTTTTTGTGAGAGATGCGTCCGCTCGTCAAGGGCTCCATTTGTTATCAACAACCACTTAGTGGAGGACCCAGCATACTGCGGCTGGTGACACTCAGACTGGCCCTGATCCTACCACATCTCCAGCGTTTCATTGACGCTAGGCAAGTGTGGCCACCGTTTGTCAGACTCGCTTTTCTGCACCTCATGTCTTTGATTGAGCTGCACTCTTGAATTAATCGCAGATCGAGACTGGGTGCTTAGCATCTGAAGTGTCATCAGGCGATCGCATTCTTCAGACAGTCTGGTAACGGGGAAGGTAGAAGTTAGAATTTTGACGATCTATATAGGTCTAGTGGCGGACAAGAATGACCATATTCTTGGGGATACTGTAAGTGGCGAAGAGACTTATTTCTCTGGTCTGTTCCAGAGGGCTTTCGATCCGGAACACTTGTATAATTTCCTGAAATCTTGGTGAGTATTACCGATTACAGCCAAGGAGAATACCATCAGCCGGGGGGGGGGGGGGCTGAGGTGTGTTCAAAGCTATGAATCAATTCTGTACGCACTCGACCAGTGCCCGAACATTGTTGCCTTTTTTTCCATCGGAGGAATCCGGTTATCCGCTAGGTCCACTATGAAGATCATCTGTTAAGGTTATCCCTACGGATTTCCATAGAAATTATAACCATCACTGATTTTGTTATGACCTTTCGTATCCGAGATGTCAGATGTAAACAAAGAATGAGATCGAGGAGAAAAATTGGTGATGGGCGTATATGATATATCGGGAGTTATTACTCCTTCATCAGTACCCATCTAACCCATTAATCATCCATTGCTCATTAGTCGAATTCATTACTAAAATAGCCACTACGTATAGCAGTGTAAAGTTATTGCATAGATCAGTCTAATCAACTAATATCCACCAATCAAAATTGCCGGAGTTGTGCCTAAATTAGAAGCCATTATTATATAAAGATGAATCTTCAGTTCGTCGGACAATATGCCTTGCAGTATGTGATTAGGCGTTCTATGTTCTGAGATTGAATGCTCCTGAAATCACGTTTACCTTTATTCCTTCCGAGATCGACAACAATAAACAATGAGTCAAGTACTGTGGCCTGTTTAATTGAGGGCTAAAAAAGATCAAAACCAGAATACATACACCTCATTGAATATGTACTTCATCGGTGGACCATTACGCCAAGGCGTTGATAAGAGTTTATCTTCCTGAAACCAAGATGTATGGTTCGTGTCTGTTCCATTGAAGTTTAATGATTGAGTAACATTTTCGATGTTACTAAAACTGAGTCTGACCTTCAAGTAAAAATCCAAATAAGATTAAAAATTAATCCCAGAAAGTGAAAGCTGGAGAGAATAGAAAAAGAAATGAGAGAGGAGATCACGAGAGAACAAACTATAAAGAAAGTGTGATATGAGAGACAAATAATGAGAGAGAGAGTAAAAGCAAGGGAGAGAGTAAAAGCAAGAGAGAGAGATAAAAGTGAGAGAGAGAGAGATAAAAGTGAGAGAAAGAGAGAAAAGTGTGAGAGAGAGAAAAAAGTGAGAGAGAGAGAGAGAAAAGTGAGAGAGAGTGAGAAAGGTGAGAGAGAGAGAAGCGTGCATGAGAGTTTGCGCTGAGTGAGGGTTCAGAATTCGAAGTCACTATCAATACGCTTGCCTATTTACTGCGAGACAAGCTTAAGGGCGGATTGTGTCGTACTATTTTTTCTTGACGCTTTGCTTCGCCCCTGATCTTCAAGACAAAGGTGATACGACTATAGAACTTGTTAATGTTGATATAATATCCTTCCACCCAGCGACTAATACTTCTTTTAGTTCGTTCGTTGCAGGTACACGACAATCCCCCGCTTCCTGTCGCATAAAAGAGTTATGTAACCTTCTTTACTCTCTCTCTCGGAAAAAAGATTTGGGCAAAGAAATTACTTCCTTCGTAACATCCCTCTGCTCTCGTTCATATCCAAAATTCTTTCATCGGCAATAACATCTAGAAAGAGTATGCATATTGGTGCTTGTACAGCTGTTGTTATTTTATAATCAAGTTGCTAAAGCTACTGTGACGATTATTCTTTTGTCTCTTTATTT
This sequence comes from Octopus bimaculoides, assembly GCF_046866305.1. Lineage (NCBI taxonomy): Eukaryota > Metazoa > Mollusca > Cephalopoda > Octopoda > Octopodidae > Octopus > Octopus bimaculoides. The sequence continues at coordinate 32,611,437 of NC_142935.1, forward strand.
TAATCCCGCATTTTGGTGTAAGGTATTGTGGTCCCTATTCTGATTTTCTGTATTTGAGCTGTACTGCCTTTATCTCACTAATAACAATATTCATAATAACTACTATTACTACTACTACTACTACTACTACTGCTGTTGCTGCTGCTGCTACTGCTGCTGCTGCTGCTGGTTATAGAGAAATACAATTTAATGAACATTAATATTCTTTCTTCTTGCACGTTGTTTAGCCGAACAACTCTCATCGATCTGACTTATAACCAAAGACATTCCACTCGTGACCATATAGTTTGTTTTTGCACGCAGAGAGTTTCTAACGAAATTTGTACAATTGCTCCCACCTATTCTACTTTTTAAGGGCGTAAGATCTGTTATACGATTGTTGATTTAACTACTATTTCTGTAGAGGCTTCCTCGATCGTTCACTGTTCTTTTTAGGTATATTCGATGAAAGGTACGGCTGAGCTTATATACGCAAAAACTTAATCGATAACGGACAGGGTCAACAACTACAGAAGAGGTTGCAAGAAGGAAAGAAAATTTTAGAAAAAGAATAAGTAAATGAGTGGAATTCGAACTGGTGAGTGTGTTAATTAATAGAGCATTAAAACAGAATGTCTCACTCTAGATACAACAAAACTTACCATAAGACATTTGTAAATATATGCGGCTTGCACGTGTTTCTGTGTGCTTGTGAATCAGCGTGTATATGTGAGACTCATTGTAAATTAAAGACTTCATTTTTAGTAACATTTGACTCAATAAATATTTAAGTAGTCGATCGATTTGCCAGAAAAAGCAGCCAAACCCCGCTTTAATTACATCTTGCTTTCTGATAAAGAATAAAACGGTTGTAGTGGATAGATAATCAAGTTAAGATAAACAATGTGCGAAAACAAGAGTGGATGTCAAGATTGGAACCCCTTTAACCACAGGAGTTAAACAGCAATAAGAAAACAAACACTAACAGCAATACTTACGCCATTGCGATGTGGACAAGAAGAAAATTCTAAAAATCAAATGTTTAAAAACATAAAGTATTATCACATATGTTGATTGCTTATTAAATGACAATCACTTTGAACGTAAAAATGTATTACCTTTGCAATAGGCATGCTGTCCCAGTGTAAATAAAAAGGATTTCTTACAAAAAAAGTTTTTCTCATGACAAATACTTTTTGCCAGTCTGTACCTGTATGAATATTAAATGAAAATGAATGTTTTAAGGAATACTTCATATGTAAAGAAGAATTGTAATTAAACTTTATTAAGATTTTAATACTGAAACGCCGTAATTGTTGTTATTCAGCGCCAAGTCAACCCTGATTGAGAAATCCTGTGGGGAAACGGATACACGGGATTTTTAAATAAATTTTATTAAGATTTTAAAGAAAATATACTATTTTCTACCGTGCAGTGAAAATTATTGTATTGGTTTAGAAATTATAATACCCATTATATAACTTTCCTAAGATTCATGTTGATATTTTTCATTTTTAGTTTCAGGCGTAGACGTAGCTGTGTGGTAAGAATAGTTTCATAGTTATAGTCAACCCTGATTGAGAAATCCTAAGGGAAAAGTTGTTGCAGACATGACCATCCCATTCTCTATCTCATATTTCATACCTAGAACAATAGTGCCGTTCTTTTCAAGCTAACAGGATGTGATTGTAGGAAGGTTTGCTTAATATTTCAAATAGGTTGGCTGACCGCATAAAGTCTCTCCCCTTGAATTTATGAAGTTTGGTACTGAGTTTTACCACAATTATCATATGGTGTGAGGTGCCATGAGATATCATCAGGAATTTTAATACTTGGTACTTGTCACTACTTTGAAGGTTTAACCGTTTTAATATAAATTTAGATATTTAGGTAGATAGTTAGATTCTCAAACATTGCATGCGTAGAAAATAATGTTGTTATATAAATCATTTCTTTGTCCTAATAGCGACGCCGCTCAGAATAGCTGAGTAATGGACTGAAGTGGGTTTCTATCACCATCACTGAGAATGCACGATTTTTGAAGACAATGAAAAAGAAGCCTGTTACTTCAGATATAGTTTGCACAATGCTTTATGGATGCCTAAAATAAGTGAGATAATCAGAAGTTATGAAGATTAATACTGGTATTAATTCCCATGGCTTTGTTGTGATGACTTTCTCTTACTTGATATGTTTAATGATTGTGTTCTGGTTATATTTTCAGGGTATCTGTTCGTAGAAAACCGCTCCACTTCCTATATGGAGATAATACTTGACTAATGTATGCCTGTAGAATTTCTACGATGTGTGAAATATTTTATCCATTACGTTAAATTGATGAGCAATCCATCAACCATTGTATACGGCACGAGTAGGTTTATCGCATACCAATCACAGAAAAGAAAGAAAAACAAGATATGATTTTTTAAATAACGCTCAGGATTTTAAAGTATGTTGTGTTGCTGACAAATTACAGCTAGTACATGGACGAAACCAGTAAAAAGTGATAAAGAAATTTTGTTCTGATATTATGTTCAACCGGGTTTTTGTCAAATTAATCTCCTTTTCCAATATAAGTCTACACAATATATGTGAAAATAATTTCCTGAAAAAGAATAAATGAACATAAAACACTCCATATTAAAAACAGAAGCAAAGTCTAATATATTTGCTAAAATTTGTGAATTTCCCGTTTTAGTGCTTTCTCATACAGGGGGACAGAAACGGGATGCATGAATCAGTCAAGCAGACAAACTGAACAAAAAACAAAGAAAAAAACAGAGACACCCAATATTCAGGTAGTTAGTTAGGGGCATTGTATGAGGATAATGGTGGAAATGGAATATAACAAAAAATGTGATTTACTCACTTTTTCTATAGAGCATCAAATAAGATGTACAGTCGCAATCATAATCTACAAGTTTGGTGCTGTACCATCTCTTATACAGGATGCATTTACCGTTGCAATAATTAAAATAACCACATCTGGTGTCTGACATACAATATAATGCACATTCTGTGATAGAAGCCGTTTTATTCTTTAAGCCAATTCGACTATTTATGCATCTTGGATTTGGTAATTGTTTAAAAAATTTTTCCACGTATTTCGGTTCCACAGTGTTGAGAATCACGATAACCATAATTGTCAAACATTGCAGCACCTTGTAGACTGTGTAATATTCAGTCGATGTTTTCATTATTGCTGAAATATATATATCAAGAAGAAAATGGAGGGGATCAAGAGTTGGTATTCATCAACTTATAGACATTATATTACGTCTATTTATTCATTTTTTAAAAATACAATTATAGCAGTATTTTTATATTTTATATATTATATATTTAAAGCATAATATGTTATGCATGTATGTGTACTGCTATAATTGTCTTTTTTGATCCCCTCCATTTTCTTATTGCTATATAAATTAAGGGTAAAATAACTTTTTACCCTCACCCATTTGTTACATCAGTAATGCAACTTCTATGCAATGAAAAAACACTTGTATATTAATAATTGGGTATTCTACCACTAGTATATTGGATAGATAATATCCCTTAGCTGGATATATATATATATCCTTGGTAAGTCTTCTGTAGTAATCCATAATAATTATGTATAAAATCCATTACATAATTTCACATATAATTCTATTTTATATTATTTAAGTCTATGAACTATATTTGGAATACAGGACAATATAATGGATTTTATACATAATTATTATGGATTACTACAGAAGACATACCAGGGAGGCATATAAGAATTTCAAGATTCTCATACTAAAGTGTACTTACAAAAATCAAAAGCAGTAGTTTTTAAATTTTAATTTATATTTCAAACAAATTCCATTTTCCCATATTACTTGATATTTTAAAAAAAAAACTGCCATTCGATAAATTATACAAATTTCACATTTTATATCTCTGAAGAGCAGAAGAGTTGTCTATAAATGCTTATCAATATAGGATTCTATTATAGGGACAGCACTTCTGCGAAACGATCGTAAGATACTTTATAAACTGAATTCGAAACTTTTAAACTGACTTCTATATTATTATATATTTATACATATTTACATATATTTATATATATTTATATTTTTGATACAAAAATTATTTTACACACGTATATATATCTCTGAAGATTTTTCTAATATTGATTTCCTGATATTAATAGTAATATATTATATAAAATATATATATTTGCATAGTCATCGGTCCTAGAGGCAACTCATGAAAGTTTCACAAGGATAATTATAAAAATATTGGTGTGACAAAAAAACAAATATTTCAATCTACTGAAGTGAACAAATGACTACACAACTACAAATACAACTTAAAAAGCATACTAACAATTTGGAGATAAAATTAAAGCAGAAATATAAATAAGAAATAGCAGAGAAAGAAATCATTGATGCTGCGAATATGAAATCGAACCCCGTCTTCCACAAATGTGCAAAAGAATAAGTTTTAATACATTAAAAAAAATTGGGTAATTGTTTCAAGAAAATAGTTCATCTAAGGAGTAAGTGAAATGATATATGAAAAAAATTATAAGCGTTTATATTTCTCTTCCGAGAAATATGCAAATTAATAAACAAGAGGAGTTCTTCAACATCACAAATAAACATAGGGGCATTTCAGCCAAATATTTAATGTATGTATATAAATCGGAAAATATGGCTTCAACCATCAACGAAATTAATCTAACCTCGAGGGCAGAACTTGATAGGTTTCCAACAATTCACTTGACAACCTGCAATATGGGGTTTAGAAAAGTAAGTCAAGTGAATCGTGAAAGAAGTAAGCTGTGCAAAATGAAGAATGCATGATATGAGCTATCCACCAAAGATGAAGTTGAGCAGATTGTGAAATCAGAATATTCAATATCAGCAAAATCACAAAACGAATTATCAGAAGGAAATGATTACCTACTGAGAATGAAATCAGTTTGAACGACACATTGTATGATGTCTCTCACAGAGTTTCTGCAGATTTACATCAGGATAATGAAGTAATATGTCAAATACTGTGATATAGAAGTGATGTAGCTCGACTGTGTGAAGACATTCTTCTAGTTGTTGTTGTCGTGAAATGATGTTTGTATTAACAAAAACAATAAGAACCGAAAACATAGAAGGTAACAAGAGAGAAGTAATTGGACAGTATTTGTAGTATTGTGTAAGTTCATATCTAGATGCCGACAGCCTTACATTCTCAATGGAAATATTTGACTCAGCTTCTCATTAACTCCTGAACTAAGTCACAATTTACAAATTATAACAATTTCAATAACCTTAGTATTATTATTATTGCTGATGTTGAAAGTTTCTCTTCAATATGTTTTAGGAAATTATTCATTGTCTGGAAAGAATAATGGTTTCTTACATATGTAAAAGGTTACACATTTGCATACAGAAGAATTGTAACTGTTTGGTTCGAATTCTTATCATATATTTTTAGGGAGATATATTATCCATCCTTCTTACGATTTTACCAGTCTAAACCTACTGCTATTTCTCTCTGGAAATTATAATGGTGTCTCTAACGTAATGCAGATATGGGACAGCTACAGTAGTTTCTAAAATATGGGATTGTAAAGACAATTTTCGTTGTTATCTTTCTTCCAAACTATATTAATATTAATTCAACTTACCTTTAAGAATCAATGTTGACTTTCGAAGTAAACCTTAGATTAAATTGAGATTTCAACAACCTTTTCTTTTTGTTTTATCCAGTTTTGATAAACGTACCAATCTTGTTCCAACCTTGTAAATTAATGCGACAAACTTGAATTTACTTTTCCTCCAATTCTTGAAATTATCGCCAAGTTATATCAGTTTTTTTAAGCAAAGTTTTCATCTTAATGTCTTATGTTTTTTTTTATCCAGAAAGCTTTAATATGAGAGTTTCCAGTCTTAACATCAGCTTCGTTATATAGTTTTACAATCAATATTAATTTCTGGCCAACACTGTTCACAAATAGACCAATCAAAACTAACTACATGTCTTTATACGTTTGCTGATGAAAATATCTGCAGCTATTATTGTATATCGACGGCTTTCAGTCTGATTATTTTTATTTTATATTTGGGAGATTTGTTTGTTAATGCTGTGAAAAAAGGTGTTGTAAAGCCATATAAAGTAGATTTAGATATTGACGAAATGAAGGAATGATTTGTTTTGTATTCTGGGATGAAGCCAATCCTACTTATAATCTCCAGTCAGACATTGTACTTGTGTATTTGGATATTCTCACTACCCTGAGATATTTTTATCCACTATCGATATGAATTTAACTAATTTTAACATTATATTTCTTAATGTCTATGACACCGCATTTCAAATTTTCCAAATTTCTTTCTAACAATTCTCAAATTTGTTAACAGATAATAATAACATTTCGTAATTTCTCTCTATTTTCCTATTCTGAATCAGTAAATTTCGTTGCATTTTATATTTTATTTTCTAGAAAATACTTTCATTAATTATTTTAATATTCATCTTAATAATGTTTATGTTAATGTATTTGGTATTTGTTTCGTAATGCTAAATGCTATTCCAACAATTTTAATAACTGCTCCAATCACCGTCCTGCACGTGTGAACTCCCGTCATATGCTTACAGTTGTAAGCGGTTTCACTCACAGTGAATCTTTATCAACTCTCACTTCACGATAAAACATTACCTCCCTTTAATTTAACTTAACAATTAGCCTCTCTCTCTCTCTCCCTCTCTCTTTCTCCCTTTCTTTTCCTCTTTCACTCTCTCTTTTTCTCACTATATAGATACACACACACACACACATATATAATATATTTAAAATAGAGATGTGTGTGTATTCGCTTTTCACGCGAAAATGGCTTCACCAATTGCTTCCATACTTGTGATGCATCCTTTTTGTTTTTGACGGTTTTTATCTGGTTGCTTCGATACTAGCTCTTTGGTTCACTGAGTGACAAATTTCGCTGCAACCCGTACAATTCTTTATTTTCTGTAAAAATTTCTTATTTACTTTCAGCCTGTCGTATTAAAAAAAAAAAACGTAATTTCCGTTACCAAGTTATTTTCATTGTTTACTATCTTCTGCACCAGTGTATGTCTGTAAATGTATATAGACATGCATAGAAGGAAAGTGTCAAATTTGTCTACAATGTCAAGATCAGTCAAAAGAATGTCTCTGTCCAGAGAAAGAGAGACAGCTGCAGAAAGGGAAGCACGCCAAGAAACGAACTGATTGTACACTACAAAAACCAGAGCATCTCAAAGTTATGCGCAGCTGTCAAGAAATCGGAGGTGTGCACTGCTGACAAGGAATAGGATCTCCAGTGCAGAACGAAGAGTAGTTGCAACAGCTCAGAGAAGCAACTTCTATGAAGCAGCTTTCAATTATGATCCAGCAGTTCATTATGGAGATGACACTAGAGTTTCTATGGTGCAATGACAACTGAGGCAAACATTGTAATGCTAGGAAGTGGACTGGAGAGACACCTGCACTGTGCTACTAGCAGTTGAGACCTACGTAATCTAGACAGTGTTTTTAAATTTCATTATTTTCTTTAGCCTGGAAAACGCCGGGTGTATCTACTAGTATATATATATATATATATATATATATATATATATATATATATATATATATATATATATATATATATATATATATATATATATATATATATATATATATATATATATATATATATATATATATATATATATATATATATCAAACGTAAATTGAAAACAGAACACAAAGGATATTGCGGTACACGTGGTTTCAAAGCTTTATACACAATCTGTCATTACATCAGTATATATTGTTGATATACAGGATGGTTTAAAGCTATCCTCAGCCGCAAACATTGCTAGTCCCAAGATTACATCAAAAAGGAAAAGGAAAAAGAAAGAGAAAAAGAAAGTTCACTTAGTATTATCCATTATAATAGGTTTATCCTTTAAAAAGTTATATCTGCATAAATGTTCGTTGGATTTCAAAAATCTGCCCATTCTGTACCACAATTCAGCATAGAGTAAATGTTAAATATATTGGATTATATTTAACTAGCGTGTATAAGATAGAAAGAGAAGATCAAAAGTAGAAAATAAAGTAAAAGTTTAAAAAATAAAAAAGTAAAATATAAAAGTAATAGAAGTCAAATCGAGAGTAATAAAAGTAAAAATAAGGATAATAATGCTAGCTACATATATAAATAAGATTTAGCAAAATTGGAATAAAGTAACAAAAGAAATAAAAGAAATAAAACCATAAAGTAGAATAAGAGATAAAGAGATTAAATACTATAGAGTTGAGAACAAGATGCTGTCTTTGTAGTGGTCATAAATAATTCCTTAGCTAGACCACTCGTTGAAATATAGATTAAGGTTATAATTTGATCAAATAACAGTAATACGAGTCGTCAATCAATTCACATGCGAAATTATATGATAAACAAAGTAGAAAATGAATAGAAAACATGTTTAAGAGACGTAACAAGTTGAAACAAGAAATGGCCCTGTATAATTTTAGGCTTTGTGATAGGAGCTGGGGAATTAATTTTAAGGTCAAAGAAAGGTAATTATCAGAATAAACTTCCGGTTGCTGAATATGAAACATAAACTAACATCAAGTTAATAAAAAATCATTGCCGATTGATTTCTCATATATATATATATATATATATATATATATATATATATATATATATATATATATATATATATATATATATATTATTTCTACTAAAATACCATTGTAACAATGATTTTATAGGTTTAAATGACAACTTGTTTCAGGATAACAAATGAGGTACTTTTCAATTGCCTAGCAGTACCAGAAACAAAATCATTATGTAACACAAACCATTCCGAAGACCAGATTTTTATTCAATTTTGTAAAAAAAAAAAGCTGTTTATAATAAACAACAATAATTAGTTGAGTCTTTTTATTACAACACACAAGAAACACTGAGGATAGTAAAACGTTATTTTATTTGTTATAAACAATTTATATTTTTTCTGAATTTGCATAAATATCAAAAACTATAAATATATACCTTTGTGCATTTGTGTGTGTATTATGTATGAATGAGTTGTATTGTATTCATACACACACACACGCACGCACACACACACACACACACACACACACACACACACACACACACACACACACACATACATACACATACATACGGAGATGTACTTGCATAGAAAGTGACCACAAAGATGCCACTAGCCATGCAACTTGCGCTTCTGGTGGCACTTCCTCTATTGTTATCCGGGACATTTTACATCCCAGATAGGAAGGGAGGAGTACAACCTCCTTGGTTTCCATTATTCTTACTGAATATTCTCGTGCCTTTTCTATGGGGGAGAACATAATTTCTATTGAGGCAAACTTTTTGCCTCGGGCCACATAGGTTACATCGATCCAAATGGGCCCGAGGCATTTTTTAGTTTTTTTTCCTTTGCAATGTTAGGAATCTTTTTATCAAACGCAACATAGCACTTCTATACAATAGTTCTGTTGCTTCTATTGTGGTGATCTCACTTCGTGGGGAGATGCGAACATTTCCTCCGTCTATCGTCAAAATGCCGTATCACACTTGATACTTCGACCTCGTGATCTGAATTTCCTTATTTGACACGTAAGTCACAACAGCATAATTTACATCTTTTAGGACGGGAACCACTTGATCTGTTTCTATTTTGAATTTTCTAAAGAGAATTCACAAATACAGTTTCTCTTTCAAGATATTATTTTTAAACTCTACAAGACAGTTCAACAAATAATTTTTAAACAATACCTTGAGGTAAAACAATCAACAGGTAATAATCAAAATAAAGCAAAAAAAAAACAGAAACAACAACGGAATCCACACAGTACACTGTAGCGTAGCTCGCCCACTGTATATCTTTATTTGGCCACGCTGGGGCTAACATAGAGGAGACAAACAAGGACAGAAAAACACAAAAGTGGGAAAAGATGGATCTTTTTTAAAACGGGGGCCACATTTTTCATTAACGAAACACTTTGAAACTTGGAACACTGGTAGAATGTGTCATATAAAACATCTTCTTCTCTTAGTCTTCTTAAAAAAAAAAGAAATCCATAAATTATTCCATGTTAAAGTTGTCGTATTTCTGTAATTTCAACCAATCACTGACGTCCATTCAGCCGATATACATTAAGTGCCGACTACATAAACAAACGATTCTGAAACAATTAACCCTAACCCTAACCCTAACTCTAACCCTAACCCTAACCCTAGGGTTAGGGTTAGGGTTAGGGTTAGGGTTAGGGTTAGGGTTAGGGTTAAAACAAATTTAAAATGAAAAAAGCAAATAAAACGAAGGTATGGCGATTAAATACGCTTTACATCGCTTAGTGAGCCAAAGGAGTAAATGTAAACAATTGAATACTTGTCAGTGATTGGTTGAAATTATCGAAATAAGACAATTTTTTACATGAAATAAATTCGAATACAAAAATATTTTTCTGTTCTATAACACAAAATAGATAAGTATACGAAGTTTGAAAGTCTTTCGCTACCAAAAACACTACGTAAAACATTAATGAAAAATGTGGCCCCCGTTTTAAAAAAGATCCGAAAAGATAAAATCGAAAGAAAAAAGGTAATGATGAATGAAAAGTGGGGACGACATCAACTCGAACCCCACACTCCAGATAACGTCATTGAACATTTTTAAAGTACGTTTTTAAAAAGTTATTTTATGTTTGTCTCTTTGTTCTTGCTGTGTTATTTGTGTTGTATATTCAATATTCTCTTTTGGGGTACCTTTTTTTGCTGTTTGTGTTTGTAATGTTTTGTTTGCGTTCGTATCTCTTCTTGTACGTTTATTTTTGTCTATTTGTCCTTGCTGTGTCTTACTTGTGTTGTATATTCAATGTTCTTTTGCGGGGTATCTTTTTACTTTTCAACAGGATCTTAACTTCCTATATTTTAACGCTGAACACATCTCTTTTGACTTTATTAATTATAGCTTATATAGTGCAAAATTAAAAATTAAACAAATTGCAAATCATCAATATAATGGTTCGATTAGTTTATTTGTAAACATCGGTAGTTAAGGCTGTACATTGATTAGAAAAAACTAATAAACTTGGTGATAAAAGTGTTAATTTACTTCTACACAAGAGAGAAAGCAGAAACAGCCTAAGATCACAAGTTTAAGAACGTGTTAACGAAAGTGAAATAGCGAACGACATCGAACTGGAGAAAAGAAGAATTTTAAAGCAGTTGAAGGTATATCTTGCCAGTGAGACACCTCTGGTTGGTCGAATTTCAACTAAAAGTGAAGTTTACTAAGCAACTCTGTAACAGTCATGAATCTTAAAGGTAAGTGAATTAATGATATTAGGAATCGAAAGAGAGATAGATAATAACAACAATTGTTTCTATGGTTCTGTATTGAAAATACTATAATTGATCTGTGCTTTCATTACATTAAATTTACCATTATCATTTCCTAATATTGAAAAGAGTGGAATGGAAAACGACGGGTTTGCAGAAGTTATAGTTCCACTAATAAAATATATCTAATGTCCAGTCACGTACATTTACCTTCTCATTTCGTATGCCATGTAATTGTCTTTTCCACTGTCTGTTTCGTCTGCGGCTTGTGTCTGAGATAGAAAGCATAATTGTTATTTCTTGACAAAGAGCAGTGAATGAAGGAATCAGTCAGTCAATTCCACGAACTGAATGAAACTATTTAGTCTTTCTTCGACTTACTTTCCTTCCCATATGTAACGAGATGATAATAAAAGCATAATTTCTTCCTCTTTCGCTTCCTTTTTATTATGTGGATGACTTCAACTTTGATCCCATTTTCTCCCCTTCATCAAAACGATAAATATCAAGTGTTCAGTCCCTTACCCTTGCAATTTGAATACAGTAAACATTAGAGCTGGATGTATTTATATTTAAGGGGTGACTTTTTCCTCATTTTCTTACATCAACGACTCTATATTAGCCACGTTAAACGTTCTGCTAACACAGGTGAGGAGTGGTCATCACTAAAAGTCTTTTTGCTTCTTCTTTCCTTCTTTTTTTCCTTTTTCCTTTTTCCTTTTCTCTTCTTTGAGTTATATTTAGAATATAAAATGTAATGTTTCCCCCATTTCTTTCAAACATTCAATATTGGAGAAAATTGTTTGATGAAATGTAGTTCTGCATGAAAAGACATTAGTATAATATTTGCAAATTAAAAATCTTTTTAAATAAATAAAATCAAGTAAAATATTATATTAGATATATATGCATATATATACACAGACACACGCATACACACATACACACACACACACACACACACACACACACACACACACACACACACACACACACACACACACACACACACACACACACACACACACACACATACGTAAAGCTAGAACATCCCAGTGCTACACATATATATATATATATAACTGAACATTTGTAGAGATGAGCCACATTAGGAATAAAAAATGCAATTCTGGGCTTTACCTTCAAACATTCAATTTTGGAGAGAATCCCTTGATGAAGTCTGTGCGTGTGTGAGTGCGTGTGTCTATCTGTGTGTGCGTGTGTCTATCTGTGTGTGCGTGTGTGTATGTGCGTGCGTACGTGTGCTATCTGTGCGTGTGTGTGTGTCGGGGGTGGGGAACATGTGCATGTTTTTACTGTGTACCTTCGATCACGCCTCTTTCAATTTCATAGTTTTTGCATTAAAAAACATTAGCATCACACAAGCTAGAAAAACACGCGAAGCTCAGAACATCTCAATGCCAGACATATACATCTGAATATTTAGAGATGAGCATTATATAAAGAAATAATTATAAGGAAAAAACATTTCTCGAATACCGGAGGTAGAGTAATATGCATTATTATTAATGTGATGCATGTGTGTATGTTTGCGTGTGTGAATGCACACACAGACACACACACACACACACACACACACACACACACACACACACATATATATATATATATATATATATATATATATATATATATATGCACATGTATGTATGAATATATGTGCATGTATATATATATATGTGTGTAGGTATGTATTTATGCATGTATATATATATATATATATATATATATATATATATATATATACATACACATATACATATGTATATATTTGTATATTTTCAGGAATGAAAACGTCAAATCAATACCGTATAATTCTCAGTCGTCTGCAAGTTTTCACGATTATTTTGCTCGTGAACTTCACAACTAGTCAGCCAGCTAATGGCGGACAACTTTTTAGGAAAATAACCATGTCAAGATGCTTGCAGCTTCCAGTTCTTGCAACCGAATATACGTCATCCGTGACAGAATGTGCATTACGGTGTATGATGAATGACAAGTGTGGTTATTTTAGCTATTGTAATGGACCGTGCAAAATGCATGAGTTGTACGACGGAGAACTTGAGGATACTGAATGCAATTGTTTATCTTACATCGGCTTCTCTGGAAACAGTGAGTAAAATCAGGTTTTACTTTTGTGTGCGTGTGTGTATTTAGCTCTCTGTATTCCCTTTTCACCATTATCCCTACGCAATACATCTAACCATCTGAATATTAAGTGCCTCTGTTTTCTCGTTTGTGTGGATTGTTATTTTGTTTGATTCATTTGGTCATTACATTAATTATTGGGGACATCTGTAACATCTGAAGGATCATATCTTTTTTAAAATTACCAGAATAAAATAATAAATAAAGTATAGTTTGTGTTTGGTCTTTAGAGGGTTTTTTTCGATATGTTACCTGGATATATGCTGTGTGAGTGGAAGTGTATATAAAAAACGTTATCAGTTTCTCGAGAAACCAAATAATTACAGATCAACAACTTTACTTTTACATCATCTATTAGTTTCACCCATTTTCTTGTTGTCATCTGTTAACAGTGGCACAACATACATTAAAATCCTTACCAGATATATATAGAAAATCAGATCTTAGTTTACATTCGTGAAATTCTTTCATTAGTATTACGAAAATATGACAGCAGAGAACAGGGAGGATTAGTTAAAACTGCGTTCAAAATAAACTGCAATATTTAGTGAAGTCCCTCTACCTTTCTGAATTCAAATCTTGCTTTCGGGTTTTCTTCATTTCAAATACTGTACTCCTAGTAAAAGATTGTGTCCACTTTCCAAATATGTGGCCTTATGTCCATGCTAGAAATCAATAACAGCTGAAATATTTCATGGCCAAAATGAAACGGAAAATAAGGCACATCGAACGTCTGCTGGAGACATTTCTTTGTATTTATATATATATATATATATATATAGATAGATTATTTAACTCTATACCTCAGTTCACACACACACACACACAAACACTCTGAAAATATAACAGAATATAATCATTATATATAAAGTAAGAGGAAGTGCTCACAAGAAAATTAATACCAATACCTTCATAATCTCTGATTATCTCACATAGTTGCTACATCCATTCAGCTTGCTGAAAATTTATTTGAAGTAATAGGTTTCTTTTTCACTGTCCTGAGAAACTGTGTATTCTTTGTATTGGAGAAAAATAACCCACTTTTATCCATTATTCAACTATTTTGACCGGTGCTGCAAGTAGGACAAAGAAATGATTTATATTTATATTTATATACGAGATGCTCATGGCTGGAACAACTTTTCCCATAAGTTTTCTCAACCAGCGTTGATTCGGTACAACAACTAAGTTCTAGTATTTCATTTGAATATCAGATTCAGAAATTAATGAAATAGAAGCTAAAATTCAAAAATATTACGATGAATCTTGGGAAATTTTTATATCGAATATAAAAATAAAAATTTCTAAATGAAAGCAGTAGTTTCACATATTTCTTTCAAAATCTTAATAAAATTTACTTAAAAAGTTTGTCCATTCCTTTATATTTAAAGCATTCTTATTCACAACTAATGCAGGTGCAGGCTGGCAGAAAGTATTCATGATGAACAAAACGTCGTTTAAAAAGAGTCCTATTTATAGATACTGGGAAATATTGCCTATTGAAAAGGTAATACATTTTCAACATTTCAAAATAATTATCTTTTAATAAACACTCTACACAGGTGTCAGCTCGTTATGTCTTGGAAGATATCATTGTTATCTTTTCTTCTGTAATTTATTTTCTTGATATTGTTGACACAGTTCCTGTTTGAACCCTGAGGTCCAGAATGCCCCAGTGTTATTCGATATTCTTTGTTTCGGCGCTCATAAACACACGCGCACATACTTATATATACATGCACATATACGTTTATATACTCACACACACATATATAAAAAAATAGATAGATACATTTCTTTTATTAGCCACACAGGGCTCAACGAAGATGGGACAAATACAATGTAGAGCTTTTCTTTTTGGGAGGGGAAAAAAAAAAGGTGGTGGTGTCGATCAAAAGGGATCGTAGGAAGGGAAAAAGGGGGAGTTCGATCAAAAGGGATCGAACAAAAAAAAAAAAAAAGGAAAGGCCGATCAATAGGGATCGTGTATCACACAGTAATGTTCTCGTGTAAAAGAGGGGAGGACAGTTTAGGTTTAGCTGTGGAAGGAAAAGCCTACGGAAAAGACCACGGTAACCTTGGTCAATAGTCTCATTGAAGAAACTATAACAGTAAGTGTCTCTCTTTTGCCTTTTTGTTTTATTTTTTTTCTTGTTCATAGGGTTATGCTCAAGATGGCTTCGTCGTTCACACGTGCCATCCTTGCTACATTCACCCATCTTTTTTTGAAGCATTCACTAGACAAGACTTCCCTTTCTACTCTCACCTTCCTCTTCAGGTGATACTTGAAGAAGTTGATGAGAGATTGTCCAGAGAGGAAAGTATTTGTCTCTAGTCCTTTCAGACGCATCCACCATACACATTCTTTCGCCATAGCCACAAGTACGATGAAAATAGCTCTTCCTTCCCGTTTAAAGGAAGGAGGCGCGACAATATTCACGATAGACTCGGCTGATAGACCGACTCGTCCCACACGCGATAGCAGTTGTTCGACGTAAGCCCACAGCTCGGAAATGGTGGGACACTGTACGAGTGCGTGCAGAACGGTTTCGTCGCTTTGCCGGCATCTCGGACAGGTCGGCCCCGTGTTTCTCGAGCCATGCCTGTAGAGCTTATCCCGAACGGGTAGTGCTTCTCGATAGCACTGCCAGGCCAGGGATCTCTGGAAGTTGTCCATAGGTCCCGGCCCGAAGGTCGTCTTAAACAGGCGGGTCAGGTATTCCTCGTCGACGCCCAGGTTCGCCCCGAGATCGTCGTCGTTCCTTCCCTCCACTAATCCACTATAGAATGCGTTAGTTGTGATGCAGTCGCTCAAGGTTGACCCGGGTTGTTGGAGTTGCCGAAGAGCAGCGCGACACTCGCGGTGCCATTCGCCCCTCCTCGGCCTCTTCTTGATCCATGACTGCAGTTCGGTCATGGAGACGAGCTGCGGGAAAGCGCGCCGCACAAACGGTGACCACACCTGTTCACCGCTGTCTACGTAGAGCCGGAGATGTCGCAGTCTCAGCGCGTGTCTGCGCATCATCAACCACGGCATGCCCAGTCCTCCTTTTAACGGGTGTTGGCAGCAAACGGATCGCCTAACCATCGGAACGCTTCCTTTCCACAAGAAGCGGAAGAGGATGCGCTCCAGTTTGGTGATGGTAGGGTCGGGACAAGGAACGACGGTCAGGCGGTAGTAGATGACGGACGCGATGTACGTGTTCGCCACCTCCGCCCGACGTTTCAGGGAAAGCTTCCTCTCGGCCCATTGCCGGGCTAGAGTGGCCACCCTTCTCGTTATCTCGTCCCAGTTCTCCGTTTGGAGGTCTGGACCAAACCAGACCCCGAGCAACTCAACTGGACCGTCAGTCCAACGTCCCACGACGGAGGCGCTACTTGACGGCATGGGCTTGCTTCTCCGTGTGCCGAGCCGCAAGCCCACTGACTTATCCCGGTTGATTTTCGCTCCCGTTACCGCTTCTTAGTCTCTCAGTGTCTCGCCGACAAGCTCGATGTGCTTTTGGCTAGACACTATGACGGTGACGTCGTCCGCGTATGCCGACACGCTCGTCTCGCATCCCAACTCTCGCGGGATGCCCTTCAGCGTCGCCAGCTTCCGCAGTAGTGGCTCGAGAGTCAACACGTACAGAAGCGACGAGAGGGGGCATCCCTGACGGACCGACCGAGCAATGTCGAAGGGTCTTGATAGATGCCCATTGACGCGAACTACCGAACGGATGCCTCTGTACAAGGCAGCCATCCAGCCGCGGAAAATGGGACCGAAGCCGGCCGCTATGAGGACAGCCTCCAAGTATTGATGGTCTACCCTATCGAAAGCTTTCGATTGATCTAAATTGATCAGGGCCCCACCCATGCCAGGTTCCTTAACTACCCTCTCTATGATGTAGCGCATCAGATGGAGGTTGTCATGGATGCTCCTGCCCGGCACCGCGCACGTTTGCGCCTTGCCGATCAGTTTCTCGATGGCAAGCGCCAACCGCTTGGCTAACACCTTGGTCAAAATTTTCAAGTCTGCATTGAGCAGAGTGATGGGCCTAAAGTTATCTATGACGTCCCCCTTGTTTGGATCTTTCTTCAGCAGCGTTACGGCTCCTCAACTCACAAAACCTGGAATGCTCCCGTTTTGCTGCCAGTTGCAGTACACCGCCACCAAGACGTCTCCAAACAAGTCTGGCATACAGTTGTAAAGCTCGTAGGGCAGACCATCCAAACCCGGAGATTTGTCCCTCGAGCATCCCGCCATCGCGTCCCTCACTTCCGCCGCCGTGATGGCACATTCGCAGCACTCCGTCTCTCTTGCCGAGAGTCGTGGCAGGCTGTGCAGGTAGGCACTGAAGTCCACCCTGCGTTCTCGCTCGCCATTCGTCCCAAACAGTCGAGCAAAGTGCCGCTGAAAGGCCTCACACATTTTGCTTGGCTCGAGCAGTTCGCGCCCCTGTTCGTCCACCAGAGACCGAATGGTGGCTTTGTTGCCCTGTTGCGCCTCCGCCACCCGGGCCTCTCGCGCGGCTCCAACACCTTCGTTTCTTAGAGCACGCATCCTAGCCCTGACAACGCACCCCTCGTGTTTGGCGTTGAAGTGTTGGTCAAGGGCCAACCTCGCCGCCAAAACGTTGGATGCGATGCCACTTCTAATTGCCTCTTCTAGCTTCTTAACTAGCTCACACTCTACTCTGTTTCTGTCTATGGCTAGTGCTTTGCTATACCTAACCGCTTCTGCTTTTGTTGCTCTCTTGAGGGCAAACCACCATTTGTTATTGATGATGGCTCCCGTCAAAGCCCTCTTTACTAACGTGCTAATCCGGTCTCTGAAAACTTGTCTCGACGGGAAAGACGCGTTTAGTTTCCAGTAACCGGGGCCCTGCCTATGTGTCTTATCTAAGTCTAGCGTACACGTCACAAGTTTGTGATCCGTGTAGCTGACTATGTGAAATTGTGGACACCCTATGCTATCTCTATCTACTCTCCTACACAGTATTCTATCTAGATACGATCTCGACAACCCGATGCGGTTTGTCCATGTCCACATTGGCGCATTCGGGTAATCGAGTCGGTACCTGTCAGACAGTTGAAAGCGTCTGAGCAGGTCTTTGAGGCATTTGCATCCCCGTCTATTCCTATCTCTGCCCACATAGTCTAGATGCGTGTCCAAGGTAGCATTCCAATCCCCCACTAAAAGTAAAGGACGAGACGTTCCTAGGAATACTTCTAGACGTCGAAAGAAATCCGGCCTACCTGTTATAGGTGGTACGTATACTGATATGAGTCGAAAAGCACACCCATCGCTGCCATCGACATCCAGAACAACCAATCTACCCTCCGGGTCTATGAATACTGTCTTTACTTCGAGATCCAGACTCTTGCGAAAGAGTACCGCCGTGCCACTACCGCCCATTCTCGGCAGACAGGGAGAAAAATAAATAGATAGATAGATAGATAGATAGATAGATAGATAGATAGATAGATCCACACACATTTGTATGCATACACACACGCGAGCGCACACGCGAGCGCACACGCGAGCGCACACGCGAGCGCACACGCGAGCGCACACGCGAGCGCACACGCGAGCGCACCCGCAAACTGACACAGAAATAAACATGTCCGCAAATCTTCTTGTTTGGTTATTTCTTTTAGCAAGAAAGCTCAAAGACAGCTAACCGTAAATGCCTAGCAATTAAAAAGTTTACCTAACGATAGAAACTCTATGCGATCGTTTGGTTTCATGGAAATATCAGATAAATCTACTACAAATCAGAAAATATCTAATCTTGAGTACTATTTCCTAAGAAGCAATATCACCAGAATCGATAAAATAATATGCTAAATGTGAAGTTATTGAGATGAGGATTTCATAGATAGCAACGTAGCCAAGAGCTTCTTATATCAAGCATGGTCAAGGTTTTGCTGATTTTAAGGTTCGCAGCAACACTTCTCGTTGTAAAAGTTTCAGAAATATGAAACCACTGTGAAGGCAATTCTTTCATAGATTTGTCTCTACAAAATCCGTACTATGGGACACTGAGGCGAGAGAGAGGGGGAAAGAGAGAGAGAGAGGGGGGGAAAGAGAGAGAGAGAGAGAGAGAGAGAGAGAGAGAGAGAGAGAGAGAAGGTGATGTAGAATGTGATTGTTCGTTATTGATTCCATTGTTTTTGAATTCTTGGAGTGTAAAGACGTTTGTTGGAATTCTGGCTCAGAGAAACTGATCTTCTTGGGAATGGGAGATGCCATTGGTGTAGGGAAATATTGGAGAGTTTGATAAAGACAAAAAGCTAGCGCAGGAATTCATTGGGTGATGATAAATGGAAGTGGCTCTGTCAGGTTTAGGAAATAGCCCTGTTGGTTTTGAATATTGAAGGAAATTAAAAGAACTGGCAGAAAGGAACAGGGGAATTTTAGATGTATGTTGTTGTGACTGAGCTCTGTGTTTACCTTATTCAATCCTGCCCGCCTCTTTTTTTTAGATTAGAGTGTACTATCGAAATGTAACTGCTACTTCTAGCAGGCCGAGTGACATGGGTTTGTTAGTTTAAGTTTTATATGTGAAATACTGTTGTTTTGAATTTGCTGCAGAAAGTGGTCTACGTTTGTGGTGAAGAGAGGTTGTGTGGGTGGGCGTTAGTAATGTGGTTCGAGTGTCAAGGGGGCGGTTACCCGAAAAAGTTTGGGAACCACTGCTCTAAACGAACCCCACGTATTTTTCTTGTCATTACTTTCTGACAACCATCTGTCTCCACTTCCTCTCTTTCGCTCTACATTTCTCGCTCTCTATCTCACCCTCCCTCTCTCTGTCTTTATACTTCTCTCTCTCTCTCTCTCTCTCTCTCTCTCTCTCTCTCTCTCTCTCTCTCTCTCTCTCTCTCCATCTCGTCTTCCTCTTTTCCCATTTGATCTCATGCTCGCCTTCCTTCTCTCACACTCTGTCAGATTTCTCGTTGAATCTATTTCATCCTTTATTTTCAGGTGAAACTAAGTTTGAGAAAAAATGATATCGACGTTCGATCATTACTTTTCGACGGAAGAGGGACAACTTTCAGATCGTGGTTCAGAAGTGGTAACCTTATTGAAACACCGTGGTTTGGAAATGTATCATCAGAATACAAGTTCTTTCCAAAGTATAAATTACTCTCTTGTTCTTTATTAGCACCAACAATTTTTTCTATGTTAGTAATTAAGATTTCTCACACAGGCAAGCAGGCACACATTTCGGAAAAAGACTACAATTAACTACATCGATCTCAGAAATTAGTTAGTGTTCCGTTATGGATCCTCTAAGAATAAAAGACAAGCACGATCGTGACGAGATTCGCACTCAAAATTTTGAAGAACAAAAGTAACAACTTCGCTAATTTTTGTAACCTCAACGATTATACTTTATATCATTTTAATTGATGATGATGATGATGATCTTTGAATTATTAGTCATAAGTTATCACAAGTACATAAGTGGTAATTCCTTCTATCAACTTCTCCATAATGAACTCACTAATTCGGACAACTAATTGCTGTCTTTGTGCAGCGCTTAGAATGAAACATTCGCCTTCCAATAACTGAGTTTTCACTAGGTCTCAAATTTATGGTTTGTGTAGGCAACCAACTTGAATCTTGAGCATCTACCTTATCCTTAACAGCTGACTTAATAAATATTTTATCCAGATACGATTTTGACGGCCCACTGTGGTTGCTTCCGCTCCACTCAGGCACATCAGGGAAATATAGTTATATATAGAGAGTTCAGTACGTGTCCTGGAAAGCTTTTAGACCTCTGAAAAAGAATCTGGTCATATTGTCGCATAGATGACAACATATCTGTAATCACGACCTCTGATGCTGCTCAAATCCAGGGCCATAGGCTTACTGACTGGATCCAGAATAATGGCCCGTACCTTGAGATTTAAATCTCAACAGACCACGAGCTGAAAATGTCTCATAATCGTCGATGATAATTAGTCCTAGTCTCGCAGATAGCTAATCACATCTATGTCGAGCGACCTAAGATTATTCAGCAAGTAATCTTGACAAGAAATTAACTTGGCAAAAAATGGAACAAAATTGAAAAACAGATAATGATAACAAGGATAATAATCCTTTCTGCTATAGGCACAAGGCCTGGATTTTGGGGAGGGGACTAGTCGATTACATCGACCTCAGGACTCAGCTGGTACTTAATTTATCGACCCTGAAAGGATGCATCGCAAAGTCGATCATGAAGGAATTTGAATTCAGAACGTAGCGAAGGACGAAATACCACTAAGCATATCGTCCTGAATGCTAACGATTATTCAGACCTGCACCCATTCTGAGATGGATACAAACGGAATTTGGATACAAACGATCCTACCACGATCCTGGGATGACGATGGCAATGCATTATATCCTCTACCCTAAGGCGACCGTATACAGGTTGTACATGTAGAGCAAGATTGGCCGTGGCTCGATAAATGTACAGGAGTGCAACAACAGAGAAAGAAGAAACTTGATAGAGTACTTGGCAAACAGTAAACAAAGGCCAGCTACAGTATGCTGTAAATGCACAAGTACTTGCCAACCATGAAATAGATGAAAGGGGGAATGATATAATAATGTATTCTCTACAACAATTTAGAACACAGAGAATTCATCGTCATATAATAATAAAATCTTATTAAGATAGCACTCTATCACAATTGGTCAATGTAGTCTTAGTTGAATTGTGTTGTAAGAAGAAATATGAGGTGATTGTTGAGGCTGAAATAGCTTTTGATTATAGATCTATTTGATGAGAAATGAACTGAAGCTAAATACGAGCAAGATCTGATTTCCTTAAATTACAATTATTAAACGAGGACCACACATTCACTAATTTCAGTGATAAAAAGATTAACTCAGTGATTTCATTAAGCAGAATTGATTGTATTAAATAAAATCATAAAATATTCTCTTATTGAATTCATCTGTTGTAATATATCACTTTCAGTCAAGACACGTTTCACATCCGGCCAGATGAATATGTATGGTTTGCGATGAAGTCATTTAAGAAAAATGCTACAAGTTACAGTATCAAGTACAGAGAAAATGTTCACAGTAAGTAATATATGTCTTTTTTATGTACTGTGAAGTCAGAGTTTGTTTATTTTTATTTACACTTATATTTTTTGTTTGAAAATCTACCTTTTCTAGAGCGTTTCTTTAACATTTACTAGCATAGCCAACTGCACGAATGATTATTGCTATAAACGAGAATTTATACTCAGGATAGAGGAGCAACTGGCTCCTCAGTTGTTGTGCACTGATATTCTTATTCTTCTTGATTTTGGAAGATATTCACATCTTTTTGGAAAATACTCAGAGACTTTAATTTCTAAAGAACGGATATTATCGTTAGACAAGGTAAATGTTGGTATCTGAGCAGGTGATGTAAGTGCATTGTGGGATATTTTCTTATTTCTGATTGCCATATTTTCAGATATATGTATTATTATCCCTATTACTGCTATTATTACTATTATGTCTGCTGAGTGTAACTTCAAAGCTTGTCACGGTTTTGATTGGGTACGTGTGTTTGAAGTATTCTGGTGGCTGTGGAACGAACGGATGTTTTCGTTTGCACCTCCTGTTTAAGTGTGTGTTCTGTTCATGAACTGAATGTGTGTATGTGAAAAGTAATAGCCGGAGAGTTAATCTACAATCGCCTGTTTTAAAACTTCTTGAACTTGGTGACCTACTGTCAGCTGCATGAAAGCTATAAATTCTTTCATCGAGGTCTTTCTTTACCTTCACTTTCGTCCTTTTTTCTTCCTTTTTCTTCTCACTATGATACTGACTTCTGTCTATCCTGTTCTTCTTGCAGATGGGATTCCACTGTTTTCATTTCTTCAATTTTTCGGTTTCTAATTCATTATGAATATTATTAAAGACGTTTCACAGTAACAAACATTGTGATGTTGTAGACTGAAGCTATTGTGTTTACCGGGGGTTTGTACTGTCTGTCAAGTCGCGACAAGGGCATCAGCCACAGAGCACTTTACGCAGTATGCGTGCTGTTCCACTACACTAAGATTCTACGATATTTCAAATGTGTCCGGATGTTTCGCTGCGTTCTGAGTTCAAATTCTGCCGAGTTCGACTCTACTTTTCAATCTTTCGCGATCCATAAAACAAGTACCTGCTGAACACTGAGGTCGATGTAATCGACTCGTCCCGTCCCCCAAAATTACTGCAAAAATTGTGGCAAAATTTTAAACCATCATTGTTGCTGTTATTGTTATTATTATTTCATTACTATTATTATTAGTAATGTCTTAGTCCATGATGCTTTGCCAACACTAATATATTCAAAGCCATAAATATATCGTTGAGATTTACGGAAAAACAAAAGACATAGAGAGGTGCATAAACAACAAGCAGCCCCTATTCACTATTAGCGTTCTAAACCACACCCTGACACGTTGTTAAATTCTTCCTCATCTTCTCCCCAAAAGTCTTCTTGCTCTCCTTATCCCTGAGACACATTCTTCATGATTTTCCTTTAAAATGCATCATATTTGTGAAGTCACCTTAAAAGCCAGGTACCTAAAATGCAACTCGCAATATTAAATAAATAAATGAATAAAAATCCTGTAGTTTGCGTACAGCCATAAAGTATATTTTGCTCGCTCATTGACAGACATCGAAGGCGAAACTAATAAAGCTAACACTGTATTCTCTGATAATTAGATATGTTCGATTAATTGCAATTGAATATTAAAAATGTTCTATTAAGTCTTTTTTTATTCTTATTTATTTCTACACTTCAAACATTTATTTTCGGCATCAAATATGTTATTTGTTCATCTAAATGACAATGCCAAAAGTATATATGAACACAGTCTCTATTTCAATTGATTTGAAAATAATTTTTATTTTATTTCAGGCTCAGCGGGAAATATTGAACTAGATGGTATGGATATATCCATCTCATTAGAGCAGAATTGAAATAATTAGTGTAATTATGTATGCCAATATATACATATGTGTGTGTGTGTGTGTGTGTGTGTGTGCGAGAGAGAGAGCGAGAGAGAGAGAGCGCGTATTTGCGTAGCTATTACATACCCAGACACGAACATATATATGCATATATACATACGCGCATAGATATATACATACATATACATAAAAACAAGAATTAATATATACAGAGCATATACACAAATGCATATATATATGCACACACACACACACATATATATATATGTATATATACAAACACACAGACACACATATATATGCCGTCACATATATAGATAGATAGAGAGAGGAAGAGGAGGGAGAGAGAAATATGTATATATGCATACACTCATCAAGTATGTGTTGGTCTTTAGAATTGTGAATATTGTTTCCATTGACTCTGAAAGCTTTAACATTTCTGTGTAAACAGTTAATAATTGTTAAGAATAATCATAAAATGCTTCGCCATCTCCACGTCTCCTAGAGTGAACCTTGATGTTCAATTCTGGTTACATATCCAAAATCACTTGGAATAAACAAATGCACGTTTCCAAGCATGCACGTTTCCAAGTTAAAATCACCATTTTTTTTGTATTCAACATTTGTCTATTTATTATCGCAGTCTCATAAAATAATTATTGTTTTAATCTTTCGATACTTTCATTATTATGAATATCAGTTACTTTTAACATATGAAGCAAAAAACACTTGAAAATTGTGAAGTTTTGTTCTTTATCTGCATTTGTTCATTATTTTCCTATGAATATTATAAAGAATACAGCAATTTTGAATAAAGTTCTATATCACACGCATTATATTTTTGTTCTCTGTCTAAACAGTTGTTTTTCTAATCTCTAACATTACTAACTTCAATATTGTCTACCTTTATTATACGCTGGATGAAAGTAAACCAGTGATTTTTTTTCTCACCTATTATTTCATGCATGTATATTTTTCAACGTGTGCGTGGGTCTGGACGTGGGCGTGGCCGTTACGACGCCACCTGTGGTCAGATAAATTGCATCGACTTTTTTAGTTTAAAACCTTAATTAATAACACAAATCCAGATTTTCAAGTCTCTTCCTTCCCTTCTTAGATTTAACTGCCCACTGTTAATAAAGCTGGGGCGTCATCCCCTAGCATGCATTCCTTTTGAGGCTAAACCCTTTTTCTACAGGTAATTGATAACACCACGAAGCCAAATTGTGTCCGCTTTCAAGAGATGTCGTTAATTTTTACTTTTGACGTCGTCATGGAACAGTCAGATATCAGTTTACCTGGAAATAAACAATGCAGTTATTTATAAAATGTGTTGAAAGACTTCAGAACCCCAACATCACACCTTCAGAGCCCCAGCATCACGCCTTCAGCGTCCGTTTATGAAGTTTTCAGTTAACTCTCGTGAATGGAAAGTTTATCGATCGTAGGAAACTTTAGCATTCAAAGTATGTGTGATGATGGTCAGGGTTGAAAGAACAAGGCACAATTAAAATAAATACTGAAATAATGTCCGTACGCTAATTAAAATGGGAACGTGTTATATCGGGGGATATTATTGACATTTCCTTTCAACTGAAATCTTAATCATGTCTCCATTTCAACAGGATCTTATCTTCCTACTTTTTAACCTTGACCACATCTCTTTTGACTTCATTAATTATAAATATTGTAGTGCAATATTATCAAAAATTAAACAATTTGCTAGTAATCAATGAAATGGTTCGATTAGTTTTTTGTTTTTTTTGTAAACATCGGTAGTTAGGGATGTACATTGATTGGAAAACTAATAGACTTGGTGATAAAGTGTTAATTTCCTTCTACACAAGAGAGAAAGCTGAAACAGCCTAAGATCACAAATTTAAGAACGTGTTAATGACAGTGAAATAACGAACGACTACTTAATGAGTTAGAGAAGAAGTAAATTCAAGTTGTTCACCAATCTTAACTGGAGTTGGGAAAATCTGACGTTATCGTTGTAAGCACACGTCTCATTCGAAACCAGAGTAAAAGCAATACTTTTTGCAGTGTCCGAAATTTTATCTTCAATTGTGAAAACCAGGATAAAATATTGTAAAAATAAGCCTGTTCATCGAACTGGAGAAAAGAAGAATTTTAAAACAGCAGAAGGTATTCATGCCAGTAAGACACCTCTGGTTGGTCGAATTTCAACTAAAAGTGAAGTTTACTAAGCAACTCTGTAACAGTCATGAATCTTAAAGGTAAGTGAATTAATGATATTAGGAATCAAAAGAGAGATAGATAATAACAACAATTGTTTCTATGGTTCTGTATTGAAAATACTATAATTGATCTGTGCTTTCATTACATTAAATTTACCATTATCATTTCCTAATTTTGAAAAGAGTGGAACGGAAAACGACGGGTTCGTAGAAGTCATAGTTCCACTGATAAAATATATCTAATGTTCAATCACGTACACTTACATTCTCATTTCGTATCCCACGCAATTGTTTCGTCCGCGGCTTGTGTCTGAGATAGAACGCATAATTGTTATTTCTAGATAAAGAGCAGTCAATGAAGGAATCACTCAGTCAATTCCTCGAACTGAATGAAACTATTTAGTCTTTCTTCGACTTTCCTTTCGTATGTAACGAGATGATAATAAAAGCGCAAATAATATACAGAAAGCTAGTCCATTCGATTATATACTTTTATTTTCGAAAATCGTGGTTCTGTACCTGTGTACGAAATCATCATTTCTAGTTAACGAATAATATTTAAACCTACTCACCGAAATCCTTTATATCAACCATAACAATAATACAACGTTGTTGAAATATTAAATTTTGAAGGCAGGGAGCGGTTGAGGAAAGCGTTTCTTCTGAACAATGTAACACATTGTCTACATCTGGATATGAACTTATACAATCTTAGATATCTTTCATCTGGATATGAACTTATGCAATTCATTGTCTTATGTTTCATTTTAAACCCTTCTTGTCAAATTTTCGCTTCTCTTTGTTTCTGCAAATATTTCATTCCAACTATAATTAGAAGTATATTATTTATCTATACCACGACTGGAACCCAACATTATGGAAGGTCTTCACAAACACAAAGATATGCCACACATATATTTCATTGACTTAGCAGTGGCTTCAATATCCAGTCGTAGAGAATACGTAAGAAATGTTGAATGAACCCTAGCAAGTAATTTTTCTCGAAGAACGTATTATAATTTCACTGTTAATTTTGATTTTAATTTTAGGGTCTATGTGTTTTGTGGGTTCATTAGGGATTTCTGTTGTATCGGGTCCGAAGCGCGGTTGTAGTTTTTTCTCCCTGAAAAAGGGGTTGTGGCATGACGTCCCCAATTTCTATTTCTGGGTTTCAGGTTCCCTTGTGAGTGAGGTAACAGTTCATGTTGTCTCTATATATTTCGTTTTCCATAGTAGTTGCCTTCTACCATTCTTCTACGTTTGTTGGGCCGTGTAGGATTGGTAGTCATATATCGTGGGTTTCTTGGGCTTTCATTATCATTTTTTATATTATAGTCTCTGTGTTATTTGTTCCTCACTTGTCTTTCGTCCCATGTGTTCATCCCTCTAGGTCATCCAGTGTTATAGGTTAATGGTTGTGTTGTATTTGGCTTGTCTTTCTTATCATGTGTTCCTCCATTTAGAATATTTGGTTGACGTTTGTTTATATTTTGTGCCTGCGTTCATCTTAGTATGAAGGTTTGGTATTGTAGAAAACAGATTTCTAATCTGGGCGTCTGGCCGTCCGATATTCCTGTTTCGATCCTCTGGATGTCGGTTTTCCTGTACTTTTTTGTTGTGGTGGTTTTGTCTTCATTATGGATTCTCCCCCATAGTTTTGCCATAGTGAACCACTCCTGTTGATTTTTCCCACATTCTTATAGATCTTTTTTTCTTCCCGTTTGGTGTCTTCTTTCCGTAGTTATTGCAGCTTTTCTTGATTTTGGATGACATTTCTCTGGGATATTTCGGCAAATATGATTGTATCAATTGTTGTGACTTTCTCTTCCTGCCGTGCTTTTCGTGATTGGAGAAAAGATATTTCTGTCTCTTCGGCATGGAGCTAAGTTTGCACGTATCGTTGTTTCTTCCCACGCTTTGCCTTTTATTTCTTTAATAATGAATTTCCTATGGAGGATTGGGTTCTCCTTTCGCCACCTCTGGTGTGTTTTAGGTATGTTGTTGCAACGAATGCTCTTCCAATAAGCAAGTTTGCGTTGAATCAAGAGCTCGTTCCAGAGTTTTGATTATAAACGTATTTGGTTTTATATGTAAATACCTGTTTCTTACCTGCTCGATCTGCTTTGGAGCAAAGGTGGTTCATTAGTAGAATTTGTACTGCTTTGTCTTGTTATTTGAGTATTTTTAAGGAGGTTACTTTGTGCATGGATAACATTCATTGCTTTATCTATAGTGGTGAAAATTGTCTCCATTTTTTGAGAGAAGTAAGTTTAACTTACTGGATATTTCTGTGAGGTAAGCTTCTGAATTTTTGGTATCTCTCGATCGTGGGTTGGATTCTATACCATTCATTTTGATGTTGGATATTTATGTGAGATCTTCTGAATTTCTGGTATCCCTCGGTTGTGGGTTTGGTTCTGTTCTATCCATTCTGATGTTGGTGGTGGTGGTGGTGGTGGGTGGGGGGAGTATGTATGTATGTTTATATGTGTATGTTTATATATATAATTGCTGTGTAGAGATATAGTGAACTCAAAAAAAGTCAAGAACAACATCTGGTTTTTCAATTAAAACTTTCACCAGTTCTAATACGAAAATTCTTTATCCTTTCTCTTCTTTTTTCTCCCCCACATGAAAGAGCCATTAAGTACTAAGCAAACGAGTCTGACTATACAAAAGCGACGCCACTTTATCTCCCACTCCTCTTCAGATATATCTTTTCCTTCTTTCTTGTCCCATGCTTGGCAAACCCCAGAAAATTCATTATAAAAACGCCAAGAAATCTAAATTTGAATCAATTTTTGAAAAATCCGATAACGGAAGAAAGCGCTAAAAATGTAAATAAGATGTAAATAAATTTTGAAAATATAAATGTAATCATCTAACATTCTGACTACCTCATTATTCTAAATATACAATATCAATACATCACTTCAAAACTCACTATATACGCGTATATATATATATATATATATATATATATATATATATATATATATATATATATATGGGAAGAGCCATTTTAACGATGCGTCTTGTCCAAACTCTTTGAAACGCCAGTGTTAGAATGTTGACAGCTGATGAAGGAAATGTTCTCTATGTGGCCTGTGTGTTTTCTGTACTTTGCTTATTATTTTGTCTACGTTTTGTTTGCAACGTTCTGTACCCAGATATGCATCTATATATACAGGTAGATGTAGGTATGTACTTACATGTACGTATATATGCATATACTCATTTATTATTTGTATATATATATATTTGTATATTTTTCAGGAGAGGAAATGTCAAATCAAAACCATATGATTTTCAGTCGTCTGCAAGTTTTCACAATTATTTTGCTCGTGATCTTTACAACTAGTCAGCCAAACAATGACGGACAACTTTTTAGGAAAACGTCCACGTCAAGATGCTGGAAATTTCCAGTAGTAGAAAGAGAATATACCTCATCCGTCACGGAATGCTCATTACGGTGTCTGTTGAATGACAAGTGTGGTTATTTTAGCTATTGTAATGGACCGTGCAAAATGCATGAATTGTTGTACAGCGATGGACTTGTGGAAACTGAATGCAATTGTTCATCTTTCATCAGGTTCTCTGGAAACAGTGAGTAAAATCAGGTTTTCTTTTGTGTACGTATGTGTGTGTGCTTTTTTTGTGTCTGTGTGTCTGTTTAACTCTGTTTTCGATCATATTACATTAATATTACTAAATCAGTTCTTTTATATCTCCATGCCTTCCCTGATTTATTCTCTAAACTGTTCTAGTTCTCTACATCTATCAGATTACATCTTTTACACAAACTTAATGGTTCTCTCGTTATAGTTTAGACAAGTGCATAAAACGGTCGTAAAATTATCGTAACTTGTCAGGAATTAATTTCCCTTTCTCACAAAATAATTAAGATTACATCATTTAAAGACTAATATCACAACCGAATCATTTTATAATTTTTTTTTTCATGCAGATGGCGTCGATAAGAATTATTTTCATTTTTTTTTTCATTTTAAGCAACGACTTATATCGTCATTATCTTTATCAGTTAGTCTTTATTCATAATTCTTTCAATAAAATATTTTATCGATTTATTGTCAGAGAAATAGACCTACTGTGGTCGCTCGACCAGCTTGAAATATAAAACAATTCTCCTTGAAATTACATCCTATCATTTTGAAAAGAATGGTAAACACTGGATTATTTTGTTCAAGATACGAAATTTATAACATATGGACGGGGGGGGGGGGGGGCCTGGCTAGAACAACTTTTCTTATAAGTTTTCTCAATCAGCGTTGAGGTGGTGCTAAATAGCAACAACAACTACGTTCTCGTATTTCATTTGAATATCAAATTCTGAAATTAGTGAAATAGAAACTAAAAAATCAAAAATATTAAAATGAATCTTGGGAAAATTTTATATCGAATATAAAAATAAAGATTCCTAAATGAAAGCAATAGTTTCACTCTATTGTATAACAAATTAACATATTTCTTTCAAAATCTTAATGAAATTTCTTAAAGAGTTTGTCCATTCCTTTACATTTAAATCATTTCTATTCATGACTCATGCAGGTTCGGGCTGGCAGAAAATATTCGTGTTCAACAAAACGGCTATTAAAAAGAGTCCTATTTATAAACACTGGAACATTTTGCCTATTGAAAAGGTAATACATTTTCAAAATTTCAAAACGATTATCATTTAATAAACCGTCTTCATAGCTGTCAGTTATGTCTTGGCTGTTATTATTTTATATTTTCCTCTCGATATTGCCATTGTATATCTAATTTAATTTCTTGATATTGTTGACGCTGTTGCTGTTTGAACCATGCGGGCTCAGTTTTAGCTCCTTCAAGTCCCATATTCCTTGCTTCGGTATTCATACGCAGATACAAAAACAGTCACACTAACGTATACATACACACATACATTTACACACACACACACACACACACACACACACACACACACACACACACATATATATATATATATATACATGCATGCACACACATTTGTACATATACGCACGCGCGTACAAGCTGACACAGAAATAAACACGCCCACAAATATTCTTATTTGGTTATTTCTTTTAGCGAGAAAGCTCAAAGATAGCTAACTGTAAATGCTTAGCAACTAAAAAGTTCACCCAAAGAAAGAAACTCTACGCAATCGTTTGGTTTCATGGAAATATCAGATAAGTCTACTACAAATCAGAAAATATCTAATCTTGAGTACTGTTTCCTGAGAAGCAGCATCTTGAGAAAGTTCAAGTTTGGAACTTCTCGTTGTAAAAGTCTCAGAGATATAAAGCCGCTCTGAAGGCAATTCTTTGAGAATAGAAAAAGCTGTACTATAGGACACTGAGGAGGGAGAGAGTGAGGGAGAGGGAGGGAGAAAGAGAGACCTAAGGTGGGGTAGAATGGATTGTTCGTTACTGATTCCATTGTTTTTGAGATCTTGCAGTGTAAGGACGTTTTGGGGGAATCTGGTTCAAAGAAACTCCCCTTCTTGGGAATCGGAGACGCCATCGCAGTTTTTACAGATGAGAACAACTCATTTGCTTTGGTAAATACTGGTGATTTTGATAAACAGTTACTCCTAAATCAATATGTATTAGTTTGTCATTCACTTCAATCTTCCATAAGGTACACAAAAATGCATGCATATATTTCCCTAGAATTCTGTCTTTCTAAACGGACCCCACCCATTTTTCTTGTCATTACTTTCTTACAATCATCTTTCTTCATTTCCTCTCGTTCGCTCTCCATTTCTCGCTCTCCATTTCTCGCTCTCAATCTCACCGTCCCTCTCTCTGTCTTCCAACTTTTTCTCTCCATCTTTCTTTCGTCTTCCTGCTTTCTCATTTAATCTCACGCTCGCCTCCTTTCTCTTTCACTCTGTCAGATTTTTCGTTGATCTTTCTTCACCTTTTATTTTCAGGTGAAACTGATTTTGAGAAATAATAATACGGAGGTTCAATCATTAACATTTGATGGAAGAGGAACAACTTACACATCCTGGTTTGATCCTAGTAAACTCATTACAACACCATGGTTTGGAAACACATCAGTAACATACAGCTTCAAAGAAAAGTATATATTAATTCCTTGTTCTTTATTAGCACCAATACTTGTTCTAAGTTAGTAATTACGATTTCTCCCATAGGCAAGCAGGTATACATTTCGGGAAAATGGTACAGTTAAATGCATCGATTTCAGAAAATGACTAGTGTTCTTTTATCGATCCTGGAAAATAAATGAGAAGCATGAACGTTACAGGATTCGAACTCAAAACATTAAGGAACAAATGTAACTTCAACTTGGCTCATCGTTTGCAACCTTACCGATTCTACTTTTAATCCTTTTAAATGATGATGGTGATGACGATGATGATGAAGATAATGATGACGACGATGATGATGATCTTTTAATTGTTAGTCACAGGTAATCACAAATACACAAGTGGTCATTTCCTCTGTGGACTTCTCCATAAATAATTCACTAAATCCATAATTCGGGCAACTAATTGTAGTCTTTGTGTGGCGCTGAGAATGACTGAGTCTTCACTAGTTTAAACGAACACGTCTCAAATTTATGGTTTGTGCAGGCAACCAATTCAAAATGTGGGCATCCTACCTTATGCTTAGCAGCTGGCCTAACAAATATTTTATCCAGATACGATTTGGACGGCCCATTATACTTGCTTCTCGTCTACTCAGGAACATCAGAGAAATATAGTTGTTATCTTCCACCTTTGAGCTAGTCCCACGCATTCCAGCCATGTTCCTAAAATGCATTTCCATTCACCCACTAGTTGCAGAGATTCAAGAACGTCACTAGGAAAGCTTAAAGACGTCTGAAAAAGAAATCCAGTCATATTGTCACTGTCGGGCATAGGTGACAACTTATCTGTAATCACCAACCCTGATACTGCTCAACTCCAGGTACACCGACTTACTGACTGGATCCAGGATAATGGACCGTGCCTTGAAATTTAAAGAATAATACTGTCATCCAACTGTTGGATCTCAACAGAACACGAGATAAAAATGTCTCATAGTCATCGACGATAATGAATCCTAGTTTGGCCGATCGCTAATCCCATCTGCATCGAGGAACCTAAGATTATTCAGTAAGTGACCTTGCCTCCAAATTGACATGGTAAATAATGGAAACAAAATTGAATGAACAGAATGATGATGATGATGATGATAATAATAATAATAATAATAATAATAATAATAATAATAATAATAATAATAATAATAATAATAATAATAATAACAACAATAATAATAATAATGATATATCTATGTAAAATACTGTCTATGTGATCTCAAATTTTAAAACATTCTCTAGAACAACACTGTTCAAATTCAAATATATGGTACCCTAGGCATAACACCTACATGAACTTCTAACTTGTTGTCTCTTGAGGTCTCTGGGTGAGACTTGGATCCAACTTATACAAATGCAAAGCAAAAGTCAAACATAAAATAATAATGATAATAATAATAGTAATAATAATAATAATAATAATAATAATAATAATAATAATAATAATAATAATAATAATAATAGATCTTTTTGCAATAGACACAAGGCCTGGATTTTGTGGGAGGGGACTAGTCGATTACATAGATCTCAGGACTCAACTGGTACTTAATTTATCGACCCCGAAAGGATGAAAGGCAAAAACGACCTCAGTGGAATTTTATCTCAGAACATAGCGACGGACGAAATACCGCTAAGCATATCGTCCTGAATACTAACGATTCTTCAAGCCTGCACCCATTATGAGATGGACACAAACGGAGTTTGACCAACAAGGGATGCCGATGGCAATGCATTATATCTTCTACCCTAAGGCGACTGTATACAGGTTGTACATGTAGAGTAAGATTGGACGTGGCTCGATAAGTGTACAGGAATCAGCAACAGAGAAAGAAGAAACTTGACAGAGTACTTGGCAAACAGTAATCAAGGCCCGCTACAGTATGCTGTAAATGCAGAAAGATTTGCCAACAATGAATTAAATCAAAAGAGGAATGATGTAATATTATATTCTCTACAACAATTTAGAACACAGAGAATTCATCGTCATATAATAATAAAATCTTATTAAGATAGCACTCTATCATAATTGGTCAATGTAGTCCTAGTTGAACTGTGTTGTGAAAAGAAATATGATGTGATGGTCGTGGCTGAAATAGCTTTTGATTATAGATCTGCATGATGAGAGATGAACTGAAGCTAAATACGAGCAAGATCTGATTTCCTTAAATTACAATTATTAAACGGTGACGACACATTCACTAATTTCAGTGATAAAAAGATTAACTCAGTGATTTCATTAAGCAGAATTGATTGTATTAAAAACAAAAATCATAAAATATTCCCTTATTCAGTTCATCAGTTGTAATTTATCACTTTCAGTTTTCAGAGGATTCACATCAAGGTATCTGGGACCTCATGGTATGCGATGAGAGCACAAAAGCTAAATGTTACATATTACGAAATTGTTTACAGACAGAATGCTACTTGTAAGTAACGTATTTCTTCTCTTATGAATTGTGAAGTTAGAGTGAGTTTATTTTTTACTTATTTATGTTGTGGAGGCGCAATGGCACACTGGTTAGGGCACAGGACTCGCGGTCATAAGATCGTGGTTTCGATTTTCAGACCGGGCGTTGTGAGTGTTTATTGAGCGCAAACACTTAAAGCTCCACGAGGCTCCGGCAGGAGATGGTGGCGAACCCTGCTGTACTCTTTCACCACAACTTTCTCTCACTCTTACTTCCTGTTTCTGTTGTGCCTGTAATTCAAAGGGTCAGCCTTGTCACACTGTGTCACGCTGAATATCTCCGAGAACTACGTTAAGGGTACACGTGTCTGTGGAGTACTCAGCCACTTGCACGTTAATTTTACGAGCAGGTTGTTCCGTTGATCGGATCAACTGGAACCCTCGACGTCGTAAGCGACGGATTGCCAACAACAACAATAACATTTTTTATTTATTTATGTATATATTTTTGTTTGAAGATCTACCTTTTCTGGAGTTTTCCTTTGACATTTACTAACATAGCCAACTG
Organism: Octopus bimaculoides; assembly: GCF_046866305.1. NCBI lineage: Eukaryota > Metazoa > Mollusca > Cephalopoda > Octopoda > Octopodidae > Octopus > Octopus bimaculoides. The sequence continues at coordinate 32,647,201 of NC_142935.1, forward strand.
CATGAAGGATTATTGCTATAAACGTCTCTGTAATCAGGACAGAGGATCAAATGGTTCCCCAGTTGTTGTCCACAGATAATCTTATTCTTGTTGATTATGGAAGACATTCACATCTGCAGGGCAGGTAACCTATATCATTGTACATGAGGTTTTAATTATGCTCCAACTAATCATGCCAGATCTATTACTTTTGCTCTTGGCGGAAGATTTGATTGGAATGTTTAACCAATAAAAACTGGTACTCCGTCGGTTACGAAGACGAGTGTTCCAGTTGATACGATCAGGAGAACAGCGAGCACGTGAAATTAACGTGCAAGAGGCTGATCACTCCACGGACACGTGCACCCTTAACATAGTTCTCAGAAGAGTCTGCTTGACTCACAAATTGACAAGGCTGACCGTTTGAAATACAAGTACTACTCATTCGTGTAAACTGAGTGAACATCAGCAATGTGAAATAGAGTGTCTCGATCAAGAACACAATGCACCGATTGCCAACGATTACCCGTGTGAATGGGCCTACTCTGAACATGCATTTGTAAGTTGGCATTTTCCATGATGCACCTGTAAAGCAAGATGACACGGAACTCGATGGCGTCTAAAACCACTTCGGAATTTCGTTGTTTTAAATCTTTTTCCGTTTACACGTATTCCATATAAACAACCCGCTGACTTGTGTATTCTGTCGTTCCTATATTTTTTCTGCGACACTTGTAGCAGATAAAGAAAGAATTATCATTATCATTATTTCCTTTTTTCACACTTTTTGTTGGAACTCTTTGAGTCTTGCATGCGTAGCGTGCTTGCTGTCTGCATCTTACCGTACTATGCTATCCGTTTTTTTTTTCAACTATCTAATACTTTCCTGCTTATTCTGGCCGTGCCAAGGAGGCAAACCTTTTGCAACAGTTCTACTGGGCACTCTATTCCAATTTCTTTCATATTCTTCTTGATGACTTCTGATGCTGTTTCCAAGCAGCCAACAATAATTGGCACTATATTCAACTTCTTCATTTTCAATAGCCGGGCTATTTCGTACTTAAGAGGGGTGTTATCTCTCTATTTCTTCACCTTCTTTCTTTTCTGTTCGTAGTCAAAGGGGCATGCAACATCAACTATAACACACGTTGTGCATCTTTTCGCCCACCACTGGGTCCGGTCTGTTATGCTCTAACACCTGATCTGTTTGGATTGAGAAATCCTAGAGGATTTTGCTAGTCTCCGACTCCACCGCTCATTGCAGTTTGTGCAGATAACAGGTTTGCCTCTCTCTAGTCTCCACTTTTCGGACAGATTCCTTTGTAGCACTTTCGTTACCTCATCGTATCGCCACAACTTGTAATTGTTTTGGGCAAGTCCAGGCCATTCGTTCAAGATATGAGCAATGGTTTCACCCACTCTATTAAGCAAGTACTTACGCTGCCAGTTTAGTGCTCTAGGTCTCTTTTTTAGTGCTTCTTTTTTCAACCAATCCCACCTATTTTTTTCCAGCAACTTTTGTTATGGCTACATGGAATTGATTTTCTAGTTCCTTGATGTGACAGTCTTCTTCATGCACTTTTTGTACTTTTTCCCTTGTTTTTCATTTTTTTTCTCTACTCGATCTATTCTCTACTTTCAATACTATTCTATTTTCAGTAGTTCTCAATTCCATCCTTTCCGCCACAATCCTAGTAGCAGCCTTGATAAGGTTATTTGTTTGTGTCAAGTTCTTTGTTTCAATGTGTCTCAGTATAATATTGACTTTATTCGTCTCTTGATTTAGTCTCCATTGGTTAGCTTTCTTAAAGTTGCACATAAATTCGGTTCCTTCTGTATTTAGTAGATCCACAATTCTGTCTTTTATTAATAGACCTTCATTATTTGAGTAGTCACTAATCTCAATTCTTTCACAGTTCACGGTATTATATTCTAGTGAACAATTGTCCATCTCTTCCACTGTACCACTTTCGTATCTCGCATGCTCAGCATTACACAACAACCTTCTTTTAATAGCTTCTATTTCCAATTCTGTTAACTATCCATTCTTTGGTATTGCTCTTGCTTGGTCACATAATTTCATTTCAGTAATTTCGAAAGTTCCATTGCTGTCCATTCACAGTGCATTTGTTTTCTGTACCCTCTCACAGGCACTGGGGTGCTCCAGTAGTGACACTCGATAACCATCATTTTTACTTGTTTACTCCATTTATGTCTTGTAGCATAGCTAGCAGCTGCCGGGTCATGACCGGGTCGATCCTGCTGCACAGTAGGGCACTTGCCGGGTTGCGGACCTTCACCATTGGTTCCAGTCCCGTTCACACTGTATTCGACATTTATTTTGCTTGGCATTTTCAATCACAAATGAGGGGTGTTTTTAGGTTTCTACCGGCCGGCATTTTTACCGAAACACCTTCTCTATCAAAGTAGTCCGACAGGTCGGCTGGGCAATTGCTCCCCTGGTTTTCAAACCATTATCCTTATCGCTGTACTTACTGTTGCTGATGCTGTTGCTGCTGCTGCTACTGCTGTTGCTGTTAGTTTTATTATTTCATTAGTATTAGTATTATTTTATTCCATGGTGCTTTCTCAACATTAATATATTCAAGGCCATGTGTAGATATATATATGTATGTATGATTGACCGTTGACTGAACACTATTCAATTTTTTTTCTCCGTGTTTTTCTCCTTGTCTCCGTATTCTTTCTGTTGAAGAGCGTAGCTTGAAACGTCAAAGACTTTCCGTATTCCCGAGCGTCATACTAATATATACTTTTGTTATTTACACCACCTGTCCTCGTCTGTTGTTATTTTTTGTATATTCTCCCATATATATATATATATATATATGTGTGTGTGTGTGTGTGTGTGTGTGTGTGTGTGTGTGTGTGTGTGTGTGTGTGTGTGTGTGTAAAGTGTTAGGTGTGATGTACAGAATTAAATATTGAAAAAAAGTCGTCAGAATTTTGGAATAACTTCTTTCATTTATTTTATACATATATTAGCGCTTTCGTTCGTCTTTCGAACTTGTCAAATATAATTCTGTGAAAATCTTTCTTTTATTAGCCACACAGGGCTGCACACAGAGGGGTCAAATACAACTGTAGAGCTTTTCTATAAGAAAAAAAAAATGGGGTATCGTATATCACAGAAAATGTCAATTGTGTAAAATGGGGTAACATTAGGCTTATCCATGGAGAGAAAAGCCTACGGAAAAGACCATGGTAACCTCAGCAGGGAATAAGACACATGAGAGCAAAGTGCTCTCTCTCTCTTTCTTTTTTAAATTTTTTTCTCGATATAAAACAGGTGCTTTTTGGGGTTTTGTTTATAACAGAACATTGTTTTTTTTTTTTTTGTTTTTTGCGGGGTGAGGCTTTGGAGGCAATGGAAGATGTATAAGCAGATAGATAGATAGACAGGCAGATAGAGAGATAGATAGATAGACTGATAATCAGACAGATAGAGAGAGATGGATGTGGTAAAAGAGAGAGAGAAGAGCCATTGTATTGAAATGGTCTTTTTAAGGCGTGTCAAAAAAAAAGTGGGTAAAAGCTTGTTTACTACTTACTGTATTGTTTTGATATATATATATATATATATATATATGCGTGAGTGTGTGTGTGTGTGTGTGTGTGTGTGTGTGTGTGTGTGTGTGTGTGTGTGTGTGTGTGTGTGTGTGTGTGTGTATTAGCGTTCTAAAATTACACCTTCACATATTGTTGAATTCTTCCTCATCCTCTCTGCAAAGTTCTTCTTGATGTCTTTATCCCTGAGGCACAATCTTCATGATTTTCCTTTAAAATGTATTATAATTGTGAAGTCACCTTAAAAGCAACAATGTATCTATAAAATACCCGTAATATTAAATGAATAAATACCCTGTAATTTGCGTACAGCCCATAAAATATATTTTGCTCGTTGATCGACAGACATCGAAAGCGAATCTAATAAAGGTAACACTGTATTCTCTGATTATTATATATGTTCCATTAATTGCATTTGCATATTAAAATTGTTTCATTTAGTCGTTTTTGATTCTTATTTAATTATACGTTTCAAACATTTACTTTCGGCATCGAATATGTATTTTTCATCTAAATGAAATTGCCAAAAGTACACATAAACACAATCTGTATTTCATTTGATTTAAAACAAATCTTCATTTTATTTCAGTGATGCAGGGAAAAGTTGGACTGGAAACTGTGGATGTCTCCATCTTATTACAGCAGAATTCAAATAATTAGTGTAATTCTGTATGTCACTGTATACATGTGTGTGTGTGTGCGCGCGTATGTGAGTAGCTATTACATACTCAGATATGGACATATATGCATATGCATACACATATACATACATATAGAATAAAAACAAAACGTAATATATACTGAGCATACATGCAAATGCATATATATATATATATATATATATATATATATATATATATATATATATATATATATATATATATGCATAAATATATATATATATATACACATTCATATATATATATATATATATATATATATATATATATATATATATATATATATATATATATATGCATATATATATATATATATATATATATATATATATATATATATATGCATAAATATATATATATATATACACATTCATATATATATATATATATATATATATATATATATATATATATATATATATATATATATATATATATGTATATATATACATATATATATGTATATACATACATATAAATACACATTTACATATACATAAAAAATACGTGCACACACACGCACACATATATATACAGTTACATATATAGATAGAGAAATAGAGGGAGAGTGAGAAAGGGGGAGAGAGAAACTTGTGGATATACATACATCAAGTATGTGTTGATCTTTAGAATTGTCCATATTTTTTGCATTGACTCTGAAAGCTTTAAACTTTTCTCCGTAAAAAGTTAATAATTTGTGACGAATAATCATACAATATCACGTCTCCTGGCATTAGTTCAGTGTAACTTAATGTAATAGAGCTAGTCTTGACGTTCAATTCTGGTAACATATCCTAAATCACTTGGAACAAGCAAATGCACGTTTCCAAGCAACAATAATGGTAAAATTTACGTAGGAACTAATACATATAAACCCGTTTTCATATCAATTTCTCATATATATATATGGCTAGGCTTTAAAAAGGGCGCATAATATGTATATGTATATATATATATATATATATATATATATATATATATATATATATATATATATATATACATATTATGCGCCTTTTTTAAAGCCTAGCCAGACTCATGGGCCGGTTTCCCGGTTTCTATGGCATATGTGTTCCCCCTCAGCTGGACGGATACAACAGTCATTTTTACTGATTCTAATATACTACTCAAACTTGTTATTTCCTCCGATTTCATTTCATCCAACAGTCATTAGCCGATGCTTGAAGTCAAATTTTTCACAGACCATTCACGAGTTGCATTTTTCGAAAGCTATAACGTCTCTTATTTAACCAATACGCCATTTCTTACTTTTGGCGACTACATTTCGTTGCTTCGGCATTTTGTTTTAACTTTATTCCCCTCACTTTTATGATATAATACTATTTACAACATTTTTCTCGTCGTCCATTTGGAAAGCGAGCTACACTTTTCGATACTGTCACTATTATGTATATCAGTTATTTTTGACATATGAAGCAAAAAGCGCTTTAAAACTGTGAAGTTTTGTTCTTTATCTGCATTTTCCCATGATTTTCCTATGAATATTATAATGAATACAGCAATTTTGAATAAAGTTCTATATCACACGCATTATAGTTTTGCTGTCTGTCTAAACGCTTGTTTTTCTACTTTCTAACATTACTAACTTCAATATTGTCTACCTTTATTATACGTTGGATGAAAGTAAACGAGCGATTTGTTTCTCATCTGTTATTTCATGCATGTGTATTTTTCAATGTACGTGGGCATGGGCGTGACCATGGCTGTGGGCGTGTCAGTGGGCGTGTCCATGGCATGGCCCATGGGCGTGGCCTGTCTGCGTGGCCCGTGGGTGTGACCCGTGGGCGTGGCCCGTGGGCGTGGCCCGTTGGCGTGGGCGTAACCATGGGTCTGGACGTGGCCGTGGGCGTTACCGTGGGCGTTACCGTGGGCGTAACTGTGGGCGTGGCCGTTGCAGTGGCCGTAGACCAGTCTGTTCAGATTAAAGACATTTCCTGTTGTTCGATATTTTATGTATATAACCACCTTGGAATTTTGGAAAGCGTGTGACAGTACAGCAGCGAAGTATATTGCAAAGAGGGTGGGTGCATCAAGGTCTCCTTGCTTTACTCCATTTTCCACGGCAAAAGATTCAGAGAGCCTACCACCAAAATTGACTCTAGCTTTTAAATCTTGATTGAAAGCCCTGATAATGTTTACTAATTTTTCTGGGCAACCTATTTTCCTTAGAATTGGCCACAGAGTTTTTCGGTTAACAGTATTAAATGCTTTGCTCAAATCAACAAAGCAATGATAGAGGGCAAGATTCTGTTCAATGCTCTTTTCCTGAAATTGTCTAATAGTAAATATACAATCAACTGTGACCTTGGAGGAGCGACTACCACAGACGCTATACTTAGAACTATGAAAGAATTTAAACGTTCTAACTGAATGTGAGCAAGTACCTTTCCAATCACAGACAAAAGCAAAGTCCCAGGAAAATTACCACACAGATCCTTTGGTCCAGATTTATACAAAAAGACTAAAATGGCATAAATCCAGTGTTGAGGCTTTCTCCAAGAGTGGAAAATTAATATATTTAAAAGTTCAAACATTTTGTCACGCCCCCGCCCCCCTATTTCAAGACCTCTCCACCGATTTCATCAGCTTATTCACGGCTAAATAAATGTCATTTAGAGTTGTTTCTATAACTGGAAGGTACTCGACTTTTTCTATCATCTTCATGTCAATGGGTGATGGTCTATTCAAAAGTGCAGAAAAATGTTCTACCCAGCTCTTATGAATAGAAGCGGTGTCAGTCAGAAGCAAACGTCCATTTGCTTTTCTTACTGGAGCTACTGAATATTTTCGGCCATATACCTCCTTAACATTAGAGTACAAACTCTTGGCGTCATTTCTGTCAAGTGCGTCTTGTGTATTTTTTTTTTTGCTCTATCATTCCACCATTCCTGTTTAATTTTCTTTAGAACAGCCTGCATGTTCCCTTTCAGTTTTCTGTAAACTTCGCTTGAGTTGGGGTTCAAGGACTGAGAAAGAAGTATATTGCCTAAATTTTTGTTCTTCTAGAATAGATAATGAATTTCTGCTGATCTATCTGAGAACCAGTCACTGGACTTACGTGATTTAAATCCCACTGACGAACTTACAATCTGGAATGCTTTTGTTTTGAAATCTTCCAATAGATTGTTTGGGTCAATGTTCATACTGTCATGGAATCTTTGTAAGCTGCTTGGTAATTTGAAGTTTGGAACACTTAACTTTTTGGCTACCTGAGGACCAGGCTGTCGACTTTTAGGCATCATCGAAAAATTTATTGTTTCACGCATTATGCGACAGTCAGTCAAGCACTCTGCTCTTCTCATGGCCCGACCACTAGAAACATCTTTCATATGACAATTTCTGATTAAAGTATAATCTATGAGATGCCAGTCCTTAGATCTTAAGTGCATCCAGGTGGTTTTATATTTATTTTCCTGCTTAAACAGAGAGTTGGTAACAACCAGATTATTTTCAGTACAAAACGTCAAAAGAGCAACTCCATTTTTATTACATTTTCCAATCCCATATCAGCTTAAAACAGGCCATGAAACGTAGTCATTTCCAACTCTTGCGTTGAAATCTCCCAATATGACCAGCTCGTCAGAAATTGGTACTTTCTTCAATAATTGTGTAGATCGTCATAAAACTGTCCTACAATTTCATCAGAATGAGACATTGTTGGTGCATAAATACTGACAACGGTAAAAATCCTACATTTTGTCAGACATGGTTCATTCAGATATGGAAATTCTGCAACGAAGAATACTATTTAATTGTTGAGTGCAGACCCAGCTCCAGAGTCTCTACACTAACCCTCATGTAGGCCTCTCCAAAAGATAGTATATCTTTATGTTGGTTCATTTATTTGACCCTCACCAAAGTTTCAGTGAGCGCAAATATATCAAGGGAATATTTCTAAGCTCACATGCAATAAGTGCAGACGCTTTTCTGGCTTCTTGTTGAAATTATCATCAAGAAGTATGCGCACATTCCAACAAACAAAATTCAGAAGATGTTCATTTTCACTTTTTCTTAAAGATTGTTTGACTAAAGAGGTAGAATGGCTATCGGGCCCAGCTTGTGACATACTGGGACACCTGCTGAGCAGCCAGACCTGTTTCCCTGACGCTTCCAAGTATTTTTTGCCATTTACTGAATCTGTTTGAGACATCTTGGAATAAGTTACAAGCACATTTTTAGGTTTCTGCCAACCAATCAATTCGATCATTTTACTAAGATTTGGTGTACAAGAAATACCTGTGCAGATGAATAATTTTCAGTGGGTGTATCTTGCTATCCTCATCTATTAGTCCAAGAAGACTTTCGTCAGTGTATCATGAAAATTGACAAAACCAGGAACTTCCAAGGCCTCAGGTTTTATTTTGGCGATTTTTTTCTCTTAGATAGTTTACCAAACAAGGTTCAAGAGCTTCTACCTACCCATGAGGTACGCTACCCCGTTCCAGACTCCAAAACGATACCCACACACCCTATAAATATATATTTGCATGCGCAAATATAGACACATACAATAGAAATACAAAATACAAAATGGCTGATCGTTAGCAAGGAGGGACACACATATAAGAAAGACGAAAGCAAAGGACCACTGATGAGGTCACAGAAGTGTGACGAAAGAACTCTGGCTGAAATATGATTAATGTAATGTAATGTAATATAAAGCTGAAGCAACTTAACACCAAATATATAGTGCGTGTGTTTTTATTGGCTAAACTGGCAACATGACCATCCCCAAATACAACAATATATATATATACATATATATGCACACATACACACACACACACACATATATATATGTGTGTGTGTGTGTGTGTGTAACGGATATGTACATATTTATACATATTTGTTGGATGGCCGTTGACTGTTCATCAGTTCCTCCGCCCTTTAACGGGTATCATTTTTCATCTCACAGGGTGTCCAACAATCACTCTCCTCACCAAGCAAGCATGGTGGGGTTGCCAGTTTAGTCACCGATGACCCGACCATGCACCAAGTTGTACTGGATTACATGTTACCAACAGCACTGAAGAGCGACCTGACATATATATATATATATATATATATATATATATATATATATATATATACATACACAACGACCTCTAACCCACTAGAGTAAACAAGAGAGACAGAGACAGGCAGAAACAAGGAAAATGCCCCTTGAATTTGATTACAATGCAAATATTCTTTTAAAAAACTTTTCATTAAATTTTTCCAAATTTTAATTTTTTCCCATACTCACAGTTGAAAAAGTCTCAATGACCGAAACTGGAACTGAAATATATGTATATATATATGTATGTGTGTATATATATATATATATATATATATATATATATATATATATATATATATATATATATATATATATATATAAAGGGCATTACTACAGAATAATGCCACACACCAGACTTCCCAAATAAACACATTTTAGCACCGAATGCGAGGAAAAGCAACATTCGCAAGAAACCAACATTTAAAAAAAAAAACTCAACTATGTATCGACCGATTTCACGATTACCAGAATGAAATCTAGTTTCCGCTCGTCAGCATAGTATAGTATCAATATATATAAATAAGCAGAATTCTGTTTCTTTATATATATTTATATATATAAGTATATTCTTGGGAATAGAAATTTCCCTTACGAATTTTTTTACAGACTAGCTTCCTGATAAAATTCTTGTAAAAGATTTTTATCCTATTTTGATTCTATGTGTGTATGTATATAATCTATATATATAAAAATGAGAACGTCTGTCTGTCTGTCTGTCTGTCTGTCTGTGTGAATCCCTAAAACTCGAGAACTACGCAACCAATTTCATTCAAATTTTACAGATGCCTTACTTAGGGTTCCAGTTGTGTTTTAGTCAAAATTTTTTTTTTAATTCTTGCAGAGTTCGAACCCACGGCAACATAATATCTCCTCCACTATTTAAGTATTACGTGTCAAAAGTAAAACAAAAACACTCATGTCAAATACTTTCACTTTAAAAATGAAACTATTCCACTAACTGAAACAATCACATTTCGATACTGTAATGACAGATACTTTCAGAGAGAGAGAGAAAGAGAGAAAGAGAGAAAGAGAAAGAGAGAAAGAGAAAGAGAGAAAGAGAGAGAGAGAGATGTATATGTATACATATAGATGTATATGTACACGTTATTATTCCTCTAATTGAAACAATCACATTTCGATACTGTAATGACAGATACTTTCAGAGAGAGAGAGAGAGAGAGAGAGAGAGAGAGAGAGAGATGTATATGTATATATATAGATGTATATGTACACGTATATGTATAGATATATATAGAGAGAGAGAGATCTTTATGCATACATGTACATGTATATGTATACATATGTGTATGTATTATATATATAGATGTACATGTAATATGTACACATATATACATATATATACAATTATACAGATATCTATACATATATTCACCCATCACACACATACACATGGACACAAACACACACATTAGTCATTTGTTTTCTTATCCAAAACTACGTCAAAAGTACTGAATGGATCTTTATGAAATTTGGAAATTACATTCTATGCATAACGGCCATAACTCCCATGAAAATTCATATATTTTTGATGTTGATGAAATTTTAACCTGAACATAACAGATGAGCATTATTTGTAATTCAACGGTACAACAGTGTAAGACTACCCTTTCAGATATACTTACATTGTGATTTCTGCAATGTGGTGCATAAATTGTCAAGTAAATGAGACGCATCTTTGCCTCCACTGATTCACTTGCAAAGTGTTGAGTAAAATTATTTCGTTGCAGACCTCCTTTGAGTCTTTTTATTATCACTGCGACACACATAGTCCCCAGTTGGTAACATTGATTTCAAGGCCTTCCTAGATGAGAGACTGGTTGTTCTAAGACATTTATCGATTGTAAATTTTGTCTGCAATTTGGAAATTATATTCTATGCATAACGGCCATAATTCCCATGAAAATTCATATATTTTTGATATTGATGAAATTTTAACCCGAACATAACAGATGAGCACTGTCTGTAGCTGGTCTTCTCTTGGAAGAGCCCCGCTTCTCACATGGACAACTGTATGTTGGCTGCTCAAGAGTGGGCAGCAAAAAAAAACCTATTTGTATATGCTCCACAAGGGAAAACAAGGAACATTGTTTACAACGAGGTGTTATAATCACAACAGCAACAAACTATGTACATGATCACCTTCTTTTACGAAACTTCATTGACTTTCATATATTTATATTGATATACATATATATACGTGTGTTTGGGTGCGTGTGTGTGTGTATATATCTATATATCTATATATAAAGATGAGAATGTGTGTCTGTCTGTCTGTGTGTCTGTGTGAATCCCTAAAACTCGAGAACTACACAACTCTCTTTTACAAACCCAGTGAAAATACATATATTTCATATGTCAAAGAAATTCAAGCAATACATATAACACCAAACTTAAAAACATTCCCAACAATTCCACAATCCCCAACCTCCAAAGCTATTGAAGAAACTGTTATCATCAACTGACCAAGATTCCTAACATTTGCAAAACAAAATTAGACAATACGACACTGTACTACAGATGACATCATTTGGAACCACAAGAGATTTAACTGAGGCAGCATTCATCCAAACTTTCAAGATCCAGCCTCAGATTTATCATCGCATTGTCTCTCTACTACCTCTGTCAAATGAATCACCAAAATTGGCCTTTCATTATTTATAATCTGTACCTGTTTGTTTGGTTACGAAATAAAATACACAAAACGTGTTTCTGAATTACGTGTATTTACTTCATATACATATGAGTTGAAAACTTTCTTCTAGCATTCCACTTAATATCTATGTTCCATGCTGGCATGGATTGGAGAGTTATTAATGTAGAAATATGGTATCGTAGCTACTAACAGTTGAGGGTTGCGTAGTCTAGACGGCGTTTTTAGATTTCATTATTCTCTTTAACCAGGGCAACGCCGGGTATTTCTGCTAGTTATATATATATATATATATATATATATATATATATATATATATATATATATATATATATATATATATATATATATATATTTATATATATATATATTTATATATATATATATATATATATATATATACATATATATATATATATACATATATATATATATATATATATACATATATATATATATATACATATATATATATATATATATATATATATATATATATATATATATATATATATATATATATATATATATATATATATATATATATATATTTTATTTATATATATATATATATATGTGTGTGTGTGTGGGGTGTATGCATATACACACGCGCACATACAAATAGGTATACATACATATTAGCGACAGAAATAGTATTAATAATTAATACCAAAACACAGTTTTTGTCCGACACTATTATGTTTTTATTAGTGAAAATAAATATATCTCAATGCTACAAAATATTCAAGACATTCAAATGAGTCTCAGTAACTCAGTTGAAAATACAATTTTAGAGACATTTTTAATATGTTTTTATGAAAGAAGTCACATGTCTTCAGTTTACAAATACAAAAATAATAAAATTTTACTAATATTAAGAAATCAGTCTTCATGTAGATGACGTGCGAATGTCCACGCGCACATATGTTGTAAAATATACATGCATGAAATAGCAAATGAGAAAAACATCTAGTGGTTTGCTTCCAGCCAGCTTGTGAGAAAAGCAGATGACATTGAAGTTAGTATTGTTACAAAGTAGAAAAAAGAAACAAGCGTTGAAACAGAAGAAAATGACTACAGAAATAAAATTTTATTCACTTTTTCACTATGCATTATGATATTTTAAGTGAAATGGTACTGCAGTAAATTACGAAAAATAACACAGCTCCAAATTCAAACAAAAAAATCTTCCAAAGCAACAGAATTCTACGACTCGCCAAAATTTTAACTTCACAGTGACAATATAAAGTCAAGATGAACTAAAATATCCCACCGTCCGATGATGGCTTAACTGGGGGTGTTTTCAAAGCGACTGTCAACACTACACGTGTGAAAGAATTATACACACATACATATGTATATATGTATGTATGTGTGCATGTATGTACATATATATATATATATATATATATATATATATATATATATATATATATATATATATATATATATATATATATATATATATATATATATAGAAATATATATATATATATATGTTAGGTTACATAATTTCAGAAATAATATAAACTCTACATTAATAATATGTAGACCTCCATGGCATCTACTTTAATTGGATGTTTATCTGAAAGAAAGAAAAGCTTGTGTTAAATCAGTGGAAATACAGATTGTACAAAAGTTACATTTTCGTTTAAATAAAAACAAAGTATATATTATGACGAAGATATATATTTGAAAAGAAAAAATTAAACAGGAGTCGGAGAGGACTTAATGAAACTTTTGTTCATTATCAGCCTGTCGGACTGCCTCTACAAATTCATGCAACATGTATTAGGCTCCTAGTTACCGGCACCACTATGAGTGACAAACATGCACGCACGCATGTATACATACATACATTCATACATACTTAAAGCTGATAATATCATGAGACTTAGAGAGCAGTTCCTGAAACTCTACCTCAAAGTATCATCAGATGAAAGAATGAGCTTATATCAGCAGAAGACCATGCATGGATATATTAGTCGTAAGCTCCGAGGTGAAAAAGAGAACACCAAAGCTGAACTATTGAGAAATCTCCAGTTACTTTATCCAGATTACAAGTTCAAATATATAACTGTAATTATTGGGACCTTGGGATATGTAACACACTGACTAAATACCAATCTTGTGAAATTAGGCGTCTCAAAACCAGAAAGTAGAAAGCTAATTCGAAGACTACAGATCTAATCCATCACTGGAGCTGCAAAAATCTGTAAAACTGAGCATGTCTAGATATGCCACTGTATGCATGAGAATACATACATAAAACATACAAATCTGCACATACATACATATATACATACATACATACATACATACATACACTTTTCTTGGACAATGTAAATATCTATGCTCAGAATATATGCAGTGCCGAAAAGCAGCAGGATTTAATCATTGTATTTTCCATTGATATATGAATGGAAATTGATCAAAAGAAGTATTCATAGTAAACAATAGAATCGTTCCCTAACCTTTTTACTACACCGGTCTCTCTCTTTCCTAGTTCTAGAAAACGAATACTACAAATACCGACGTGAGCCTAGGACATTTACCTCTCCTCCACCATGGACAATAAACCTGCCATGGACAACAAGCCCCTAGGACAATTACCCTTAAACAGTTAACCTCCGATGTGTACCGTATTTTCCGGTGTATAAGCCGCTATTTTTTACCTGGGAAATTTAGTGTGCGGCTTAGAGAAAGGTGTGCCTAATGTGTGTATTTTTTATAAGTTTCAGGAGGAAAATAATTTGTGAATAGAGATCGAACTTTTTTCTGATTTTTTTCAGAGGAAAGGCCGGTCGGTGAACAACGCGAAAGATTATAGCTAGAGTACATTGCTTCCCGGAAGAAAACAAAGCACATTTGTTTTGTTTTACCTTCATGTTTTGATAATGTTATTTATAATCTAATAAAGACTTTAATATTGACGAAATGTGTTTGTTGTTGATTATAGTAAAATAAAATCATGGCACTAACAATACATCTTATAGTTATAAAATAAGATATTTTGAAACTACATACACGTCAACAACAGAAAGTTAGATGCAGACCCGTAGTTCTACAGGTCTTTTAGATGTTTAGATGTTTCAGTCCGTATTACTGCCGTAGTTAGCAATTATGAAAACATAAGTGTTATGCAATATTTGCGAGGAATCGCATATAATTTGCACTTTCAGATGATAATTTAAAACTTCTTAATATATTGAGGAGGGGCTAATTAACCAAGGGTTGTAATTGCCCTAGGGGGCAGTTGTCGCCGGGAGGAATTTTCTTATCGGGGTAATAGTCATAGGGAAGTAAGTGTTCTGAGACGACCGACATAGGTATTAGTGAAAATATATCATTCAAAAGAAATGAGAAGAAACAGGGTATAACTAAAAATTATTAAACTAGACTTAAAATGATATGGCATTCAAAGGTTTTCATTTGCTATAAGATTACATTACAAGGCATTTACTAAAGACGCCCTGATTCCAACATCTGGGATACACGATTATCTAATGGGAGAATCCGCTCTACGTGCATTAAAGTCTGCAAGACGCAGACATCAAATGCACATTTCCAAAGAAACATTGATATTGCAGACCTAATCGTAGAGGAAAAGAGAGAGAGTAAGGAGGAGTAGAGTAAGAAGAGTGGGAGTATAGTTATCTTTGAAGTATTGTATGACATCATTCAGACAACAACTCACAGATAATAACAGCAAAAATATTTACACCAAGAGAAAAATGAAGTGAATAAAATCTTAAGGGTCGGTAGTCAATATTGGTTGGACACTCATGAACTTTTCCGCTAAAATCAAAAAATAACAAAAGCTGACAGACGTTTGGGGCGTGAGAGTAATGAAATGTACGCAGAACCAGCAGGTCTTCTACTCTGATAATAAATTCACATTTATATCAATTGTTTTGCAGACACAAAGAAGAAATATATTACCACCAGCGACCTTCCTGTAGTGAATTTTATAATAGCCTTTCTTGTGCTTCCTTGCTACCATCACATTGAATCGAAAACCACCTGGCAAGATGGTAAACCTTTCTTCCCTGAAAATAACATATATTACAGTTGATACTTTCAATAATTTTCATCATAATAGAATACTTTACAACTGTATTTACGACAATCGGTACAGTTTAATGAAATCACTGAGTTTATATTTAATCTTTGAAATTATTGAGTGTTATTTCCAGTTTGTTACTTACAACATGAAAAGTAAATATGAACTGTAAGCTGGATAGATCAGATTATGCTATTTAGTTTCAGTTCAAGTCTGAAGAAAAAAGAGTAAAATAAATATCTTAATATGACCACTCCTTCGTTAAAGAAGGATCTAGACATTACCACCCCATCTTTTTTCCGGTCTAAGCATAACCAACCTCGTCGTAATGAAGTGAATGAAATTTATTGGGTAAACAAGTACAAACAGAGGAAAACAGATAAAGTAGGTTCAAATATAGGAAGGTACCCAAGCGAAATGCTTGCAGAATAAAAGAATGAGATTCACTACTCCTTTAGAAAAATCTAAAGGCAATGATTTCATATCCTTCTTGAAAGCCATGATGTTTCTTTGGTTGTGTTGCTGAATTTCTCTTGCATTTTTTTTTTTCATTTCAACTGTGGTTATATACACAGCTATCTAATTCTTTTGTATAAATATTTTGTGTGTAGATGACGATGGTACTTACTCTAGCCTCAAAATTGCTAACCTTGTGTTTAATTCAAAAACATCATCATCATCATCATCACCACTACCATCTTCATCACCTTTATCATTATTATTATTAATCTACAAAGCGATGAGCCCACAGATTCTTTAGCTCAGACAAAATGCTTAGCGGCATTTCGTCCCGTCTTCCCATTTTGAGTTCAAATTCCGCCAAGGTTGACTTTACCCCTCGTCCTTTCGCAGTCGGGCAATGGCTTTGATGTAATCGACTAACAACTCCGCCCAATCTTCAAGCCTGCTGCGTATAGTAGAAGGAATTATTATTTTTATGCTATAAAATGTCAAACTCACAGAGTCGTCGGTACTTCGGGAAAAAATTAGGGACATTTTCTCAGGTTCTGAGCTGAAATGCCACTGAAGTTAACTTTAATTTCCATCCTTTCGGCGTCGATGATAAAATGAGTACCAGTTAAGAACTGTGATCAATGTAGTGTACAACACCCTTCCTGAATATTTCGGGTCAATTGATCAGTGAAAAACAGTTAATCATTTTTTTTTTCATTAGAAACATTGACAAGAAATCATTCTCAGCATCGGCTCTGTAAAGTTTCCCAATTTTTTACATTCTACATGCGAATTCTGTTATTTTTAGTTAAAAAGTTGTTATGTCTAAGTAGGGAATTTTTGTGAGAATTTATCCAACGTGGCACTTTAAATCTTGTTTTTATATCCGTCAGGTTTCAGGAAACAAACATCCGTATCAATAATAATATTCATTGGGGATGAATGAAACACAAAAGGATTAAATGAGGGTTTAGCAGAACCGAAAGGAGAGAGAGCCAGAACAGAGAATCTGTCAAGCATCTCCTTTGCTTGTCAAAATGTGTGGTGCTCGAGCGAAGAAAGAACTACTTAGAGGCCTAGGAAACCTGTTCAAAAGTTTCCAGTCGTCTGACAGATAACAACGAGATCTCCTTGATTTGCCTGTGTAGCATGAAGCAACCATAACAGACCGTCCAAATTGTATCTAGATAGAGTATTTGTAAGACCAGCAGTTAAGAATAATGGAGGATGTCCAAATTTCAAAGTGATTGGTTACACAAACCATAAATTTGAGATCTGTTCGGTTTACTCTGTGAATACTTGGTTACTAAAAAGCGAATATTTCATTCTCGGCACACAAAAACTAATGAGACCGAATTAGAGAATTTGTTAAGGAGCAAATGATGGGGGGAATTACCATTTGTAACAACTAATGAAAATCTTATTGATAGTTTCAAATTTTGGCTCAAAAGCAGCAATTTCGGGGGAGGGATTAAGTCGAATAAATCGACATCTACTGGCATGTATTTTATCGAATCGGAAAGAATGAAAGGCAAGGTTGAACTCAGAGAAATTTGAGCACAGATCATAAAGACGGATGAAATGCCGCTAAGCATTTTACCTGGCGTGCTAACAGTTCTTTCAGCTAGTCGCCTTAAAAAACGATTAATATTAGAGTCGGTTATGAAGTGGTGAACTGGCAGAATCATTAGAATCGAGCGGAATACTTAGCGACATTTCGTCCATCTTCACGTTTTAGATTGAAATTCCGCTGGCGTCAACTTTGCCTTTCATGTATTCGGGGTCGATAAAATAAGTACTAATTGAGCACTGAGGACGACAGAATCAGCTTAACACCTCTTTAATGTTTCTGTTTTTTGTGCCAAAATTTATAATCGGTAAGGTTGCAAACAATAAACCATTTTCTTAAGTTTGTTTCTCAAATCTTAATTGTAAATCCCGTAAAAATTGTAAATCAAAGCTTAAATTCTTCTTCATCCAGAGTGGATAAAACAATACGGTTTAATTAATGAGGTCAATGAAATTAACTGTATCCTTCTACCTATGTGAGCAATCGAAATTATTAGCATTGAAAAAGCAACAAGTCCTAATGAAGCACAAGTGATCGATACATACTTGTCATCGAACGTGTAGTTTGCTGTTATTTTTCCAAACCATGGTTTTGAAATGAGATTACTAGAATGGAACCACGATCTGATATTGGTTTTTCTTGCGGTGAAAGTTAATGAGTGAATTTCTGTATCATTTTTTCTCAATATGAGTTTCACCTGCAAATACAAAATTGAATGAAATCAAAAAGAAATCTAACAAGACTGAGAGAAAAATATGAGGAGCGAGAGACTGAGAGTGAGAGGGAGCGTGATAGGAAGGAAAAGGATATTGAAAATTGTGAGGGAGAAATGCCAAGAGAAAATTGTGGCGTGGGGTTAACAAAAGGTATAAAGGGCTGACAACTATGTAATATAATATTTTTTATTACACGACAATCATTTTGAAATTTTCAAAGGGTATCACCTTATCAATAGACAAACTCTTCCAATATCTGTAAGCAGGATTCCTTTTAAACACATTTGTTCTCATCTCGAATATTTTCTGCCAGCTTGTACCTGTATGAGTAATGAATGATATCGTTTTAGATGTAAAAGAACAGACGAGTTTTTAATAATTTTTTTAAAGAGAATATGCTAGTATGTTTTACAATGGACTCAAAATTATTGTGTTGATTTAGAAATTATTCGATATAAATTATTCCTAGGTTTCGTCTTAATGATTTTGGTTTTGGGTTTCGATTTCATTAGTACAAGAATTCGATATTTAAAGGAAATACTACAAAATTATTGTTTCTGTTGTTATTTAGCACCAAGTCAACCCTGAGTGACACGTCCCATGGGAAAAGTCATCGCAGCCACGATGGATCATACTGGGGGAAATTAGCGTTTGATATAATGTAAAAGAACGGTTTTGTAATGAAAACGCATCTACAGAAATACTAACTTAGTGA
>NC_142935.1:32671718-32676718 GCF_046866305.1 Octopus bimaculoides
AAGTATTAAAAGTTTTCACTCAATTTCTCTTATAGTCACCTCGTTTTAATACTCTTAATCAAAATCTCTATTCTATTCTTATCCCATCTTCTCTCCCTCACTTTTTCTCTCTTAGTTTCTCTGTTTCTCACCCTCTCTCTCTCTGTTTTCCGTGATATATATATTTCTCGTTTTTCATTTTTCGTTTTTCTTCTCATTTTCATTTTGTTTTGTTTGTTTCTCTCTCTTGAGTTATCTTCTCTCCCTCATATATACATACATACATACATACATATATATATATATATATATATATATATATATATATATATATATACATATATAGGTGTGAGAAAGTTGGTATGTGAAAGCACGTGGTTAGATGTATAAAAGATAATAAGAGTGAAAAAACTACAGAAGGCTTGTGTTACATGGTTAAAGTATATATTTAAATTATGTCAGAAAAATGTTAGAAAAATGTTAGAAAAATGTTAGAAAATCTTTTTGGTATATAAACATTGTATTTTGAGAAATAAAAGGTTTCGTGTTGTCTTTTCAAATTTCTCTACTTCATTGTAACGTGTTCGCTCCAGTCTGAGAAAGAAGAGTTCTAGATAGGGGGAGGTAATTAGGGATCAAAATACAATGTTTATATACCAAAAAGTTTTTATAACATTTTTCTAACATTTTTCTGACATAATTTAAATATATACTTTAACCATGTAACACAAGCCTTCTGTAGTTTTTTCACTCTTATTATCTTTTATACATATATATATATATATATATATATATATATATATATATATATATATATATATATATATATATATATATATATATATATATATATGCATATATTTTCATTATTCTTTTCATTTTCATTTTGTCTTGCCTCGTTTTGTTTGTTTCTCTCTTGAGTTATCTTCTCTCTCTCTCTCATACATCTCTATTCCTATCACATCCTCTCTCTCTCTCTCTCTCTCTCTCTCTCTCTCTCTCTCTCTCTCTCTCTCTCTCTCTATCTATCTATCTATCTATCTCGTACTCTGTACGCATTCTCTACTCGCTCTACTTCGTATTCTCCCTCCCCTCTTTATACTCTTCTTTCTTTCTAGTACTATTTCTATATACTTTAAGATAACCTCTCTCTCTCAAATATCGTGCACCATGGATACCAGAGGACGAAACTTTGTACAGCGCCAAGTTGAGGCCAACAAGATGAAGATGCGCCGAAACTGGCAGCTGGAGGAAGTTCGCCTTCTTGTACACGCATGGAACCTGGCCAAAGGATCACCAGCAAATTATCTAATAGCCGAAAGCCTGGATAGGTACAATTTCCACAGGTCAATGGCTCAAATTGATCGAAAGAAACTGGAGCTCATTCGCTCCTACGAGCTCGTGAAACCGCACCTTGACCTCCTAGAAGGCATTATGAGAGACACGGACACAAAAAAGGACAGTGAAGACCCTGCACACTGTGCTCAGGCTCAAGAGGACCAAACGGATCACCAAGACAAGGCAGATGCCACCAGTGCTGTAGCCACTGATGAGGGATGCAATGACCATGGTGAATACAGCCAACGCTGCACCACAAACGACAAAGACAGGAGAACAGACAAGAAGACGGTAAACACAAACAGGCTTCAAGCCCAAACACGTCACACAGAGAAAAAGAAAAAGAAGCAGATCTGTAAATTCTACCTAAATGGTACCTGCTGGCACGGGGAAAAGGGACAAAACTGCAAATTTGCCCATCCCAAACACCACCAGCTAAACAAGGTAGATAACCACTTACAACAAAATAAGCGGGAGCGCAGAAAAGGGAGACCAGAAAGCTTAAATCTACGTACACATAATCCACCGAATACCAACAGGACTCACAAAGAGAGAAGTCCGTATATTCCTTCTGCTCCCCAAAAAAGGCTGTATGCAGAGGCTGTACGAACTGCAGTAGCTGAGCAGCAAGCTTTTTTAAGCGTGGCCCAGAAAATGGTACAACAGTTAACGTGGATGCAGAGGGTACAGAGTCAACGCCACACGAACCATTGTCCAAGACCACCACAGATGATGGATCAGGGATGGCCACCGCTAACACCAGGAACCCCTGCACAGATATCACACCCATATTCCTACTGAATATCCGGGGCCTATTACGAACAGGCGGCAAAGACAAGTTCTAATACTTGAAAGACCTAGTAACTTGCAATCAAGCAATATGCATGGTGCTTACCGAAACGCATCTAACACCTAATATAGCAGATGCGGAGATAAATATACCAGAGTATGCCGTACTCCGAACAGACAGAAGGGATAGAAGTCATGGGGGAGTTGCAATGTACATCCGAGAAAATGTCACACCCCTACTACTACTATCACACTCAAACTCTCTATGTGATACTTTAATAGTACACATAAAACAAATTGATGTAGTTGTATGCTCAACATACCGTCCACCAAATACCGCAAAGCAGGAAGGTAAATTTGAGGACAGCCTCAGACGCATAGAAGAGGTCCTGACAAATCTGGACCAACACATCAATATACTTTTCCTATGCGACTTTAACCTCCCAAATGTTAAATGGCCTGAAGGTCACATCCTCTCTGGGATGTCACTGCATAAACAAAGCCAGACAAAATCATTGCTAGAACTATCCAACATGCTGTTCATGGAACAAGTGATACTCCAACCAGCCAGGGGAAGCAATATTTTAGATCTCTGCTTCACAAACAATGTGAGCCTAATCCATAATGTGAAAATAACGCCCACATCTCTCTCAGATCATAACATTATAGAATTAACTATGTATGGTCCTAGACAACCCACTGACACCCACCCCACCAGGAGGAATCAAGCAATATCCAACCTGAATTTCCACAGGGCGGACTGGAAGTCAATTCGCAGAGAGATTCGAAATCAAAACTGACATGACAGCCTTTCTATACAAGACAATGATCTCAAACTAAGTCATTTTATGTCAACCATACAAGACATATGCACCAAATACGTGCCATATAGAAAGACCAGCAAACATGCCAATAAAATTCCTAAAGACAGGAAAATTCTTATGAGACACAGAACAAAGGTCTCAAACCAGTTAAATAGAGAACTGGAGGATAGGAAAAGGGCTAAATTAAAACTAACACTGTTAGAAATAGAAAACAAAATTAAACTCTCCCATGAAAAGGAGAGAGCAGAGAAGGAGAAGAGAGCAGTAGAAAGCATAAAAACAAACCCCAAGGCTTTCTATAGATTTGCAAAAGAGACTGCTACGGTACAGTATAAGATAGGACCCCTATTCCTGCCTAATGGCTCACTGACTGCAGATCCCACATGGATAAGTGAAGTGCTCAGTACACAATTCAAGAGTGTCTTCACTTCTCCTCTGAGTCACATGCAGATAAAGAACCCAGCTGATTTCTTTGACAATAGCACTCAGCAGAAAAAGACTGCATCCATTACCTACATCGACATTGAAGAGGAAGATGTGATAGCTGCCATAAATGAAATGAGCTCAAATTCGGCAACTGGCCCCGATGGTTTCCCAGCTGTCCTCTTAAAGTCGTGTAAACAAGAACTAGCAGGACCACTCCGGATACTCTTCCAGAGTTTCCTTGCAAATGGTAAACTTCCCAAAAAGCTGAAGGAAGGCACCATATGTCCTATCCATAAAGGTGGAAGCAGAGCAGAGGCTGGGAACTACAGGCCCATCTCTCTGACTTCACATATTAGCAAAGTCATGGAACGAATTGTCAGAAGGAGATTGATTGCGTTCCTAGAAGAAAATGACTTGCTGAATGAGACCCAGCATGGTTTCCGTCCAGGTAGAAGCTGCCTCACGCAGCTCTTGCAGCATTATGACTGGGTCCTGAAGCAGCTACTTGACCATTCAAATGTTGATGTGATATATCTCGACTTTGCAAAAGCCTTTGACAAAGTTGATCATGGCTTGATATGTCACAAGCTGCGAAACCTTGGCATAGCTGGTAAATTAGGAGAGTGGCTGCATGACTTCCTGAATGGTAGAAGTCAGACAGTTGCAGCCAATGGAGAACTATCTAGGGAAACACAAATATTGAGCGGTGTTCCACAAGGAACTGTTCTGGGGCCACTACTGTTCATAGTGGCCCTTCTGGACATGCCCACGGTCACTCGGAGAGCCACTGTCACTAGCTATGCTGATGACACAAAGATATCTCAGGCAATAAAGAATCCTGATGATATTGTAAGCCTGCAGAATGACCTAAATACAATATATGAGTGGGCAGAGCAAAATAATATGCAGTTCAATGCAAAAAGATTTCAAGTACTGCGCTACAAGACCACAAGTACCTCTCAACTGGCATACACAGGGCCTGGAGGTACTGCAATCCCAGAACCACAAACAGTAAGAGATCTGGGCATCAACATGTGTAGTGATGCATCATTTCACATGCACATTGTCAAGTTGACAGCAAAGTGCAGACAACTGGCAGGGTGGATACTGAGGACATTCCGTACAAGGGATCAAAAAGTCATGTTGACTCTATGGAAGACATTTGTTCTGAGCCGCCTAGACTATTGCTCTCAGTTGTGGTCACCACACAGTGTTAAGCGGACAGCAGAACTCGAGGCAATTCAGCGGCACTATACAAAAAAGATCTCCACAGTCCAACAGATGAACTACAGGGAGCGACTGAAGGCACTAGGTCTCTACTCCCTGGAGCGCAGGCGGGAGAGATATGTAATAATATACATATGGAAAATACTGAAAGGACTGGTGCCAAACTTTGGCATCAAGTACTACAGGAACGCCCGCACGGGTCGCCACTGCATGGTGCCAAAGGTGCCGTCCACTGCATCTCACATAAGAACGAGATACTGCAGCAGCCTCGGTTTCAGAGGACCTCAGCTCTTCAATGCCCTGCCAAAACATTTGAGAGACATGCAAGACATGGATGCGGAGGTCTTCAAGACAAAACTTGACGCTTTCCTCTCCACGATACCAGACGAATCAATGGCTCGTAATGAGACGCAGTTT
>NC_142935.1:32681718-32689218 GCF_046866305.1 Octopus bimaculoides
GTATAGATAAAGTAAGTCATGCAGTTACATGCATGCATTTGTCACAATATTATACAATAAATGTGGAGGCGCAATGGCCCAGTGGTTAGGGCAGCGGACTCGCGGTTTCGATTCCCAGACTGGGCGTTGTGAGTGTTTATTGAGCGAAAACACCTAAAGTTCCACGAGGCTCTGGCAGGGGATGGTGGCGAACCCTGTTGTACTCTTTCACCACAACTTTCTCTCATTCTTACTTCCTGTTTCTGTTGTGCCTGTAATTCAAAGGGTCAGCCTTGTCACACTGTGTCACGCTGAATATCCCCGAGAACTACGTTAAGGATACACGTGTCTGTGGAGTGCTCAGCCACTTGCACGTTAATTTCACGAGCAGGCTGTTCCGTTGATCGGATCAACTGGAACCCTCGACGTCGTAAGCGACGGAGTGCCAATAACGTGAGTATAGATCATAACAAGAAGGGAAGCAAAGTCTAACACCTGTTTTAAGAACAGGTAGGCAGATGGTGCATCCTATACAAGGCAAGCAACAACTATCTATATGTCAGTAATCTGTTCTGTCATCGGAAGATCTGTTCCGACATTGCTTTATCAGTACAAAACTTTAACGCATTTTTAATCTTTATTTTCAACATTCTATTATATATATATATATATATATATATATATATATATATATATATATATATATATATGTGTGATAAATAAATTCAAAAAGGGATAAAACTCTTTTACAAGAATTTTATCAAGAAGCCAGTGTGTAAAAAAATTCATAAGGGAAATTTCTATTCCCAAGAATATAATTATTCGTTTATATTTATATAAGGGGCATTATTACAGAAAATAATAACGCCACACAATGGACTTCTCAAAATAACCACAATTTAGTACCTAATGCGAGGAATTAGGTACTATTATTATTATTATTATTATTATTATTATTGTTGTTGCTGTTGTTGTTGTTGTTGTTTTTGCACAGCTTCTAACGCTGGAGATGTACTACAGTGTCAGCTGTTCACTACCAGTGAACTAAGGTAACACCTCTTATTTTTCGAGCACCTTCCGGAGTATTCGAACGGTTCCAAGCAGTGCTGTTTTCTGCAAGTGCTCCACCCTTATTGCAGCCCATATTTCTTCCACGTACTTCTCAAGATGTTTACTCACTGTTCCCTGGGCTCCGACAATTATTGGTACTACTCCTACCTTTTTCATCGACCATAACTGCTTAACTTCCCCAGCTAACTTGTCATATCTATCGACTTTTCTTTTTTCCTTATTGTATAGCTTGTTGTCAGCTGGACATGCTATATTTATTATCCAGCATAGTTTGTTTTCTTTCTCAACTAAGGCTATGTCTGGCTTCCTATTCTCTATCGCATGGTCGCACTGAATCATAAAATCCCACAGGGTCTTAGCATTATCATTTACGATGATGCCATCGGCTTTTTGGTCGTACCAATTTTTTGCTATCTCAAGTCCATACATGTTCGCAAAGTGTCCAATGGACAAGCCTTGATATATTGCCGTGGCGTCTCTTATATTCCTTCTGGGCTACTGACATACATTGACTGGTAATATGCCATACAGTTTCACCATTTTGTCAACATATATTTTTAAAACTTAAGAAAGAAAGTAGAAAACCATAGCTTAAAGTCGGAATCATATACCTTTAGATTAACAATCGAAGTGCGACTGATATTCAATTCCTTGTCGTTCCAAATACCACAAATCCTAATACATTAATACAACAACTGATCAACCACCCTCAGTCTCTACTCCATCTGTCTCTTCTTCCGTTCTTAAAGTGTGTTTCTGACCCATCAAGCTGTACAATTCCTAAACATACACACTGGACATATTTACTAGTCCTCTTACTACTGACAATTGATTTGCATCTCATTCGTATTAGACATATTTCCTAAAACCTCCTTTCCAGAACTACACTGTTTTGTAGTCCTCTTTTCCCATCTGCAGACAGTAATTGACAGAAAATTCGTCTTAAAGAGCTAAAGATGCTATTCTTGGTTTCAGAATTTACAATCATTCCTATAACATGACAAGTGAAAGTTGAAGGGGAATATCTTGTTTTCTATAACAATCTAAGCATTTCCCCCCACTCAAATAACACTCAACCATCATCAGTTTATCAGATCCGACATACATTCTGTCTAAGAAAGAAATATGGCACGTTTGCCGTAGCTGGCATGCCTTTTGATCATAGACCTGCTTGATCATAGCTGAACTGAAGCTAAATAACAAGATCTGATTGACACAAAAAAAAAGTTATTCATACCTTCTATATCATGAATAATAAACTAGGTATGAAGCATTCACTAATCTCAATAATAAAAAGAAAAAACAGTGGTTTAATTAAGCAAAATGGATTCTCATCAATATAATTGTAAAATTTTTTGATTGTGATAAATTTTATTAAATTTATCAATTGTAACATATTAGTTTCAGACAACCGCATTTTCGTGTGGATTGGAAAAGTAGATCTGGTAAACGTGGCTGGATGGAAGTCCAAAAGAAAAGTGGAAGGTACGAAGTTTATTGGCAGTGGGAGAACAGTATGTAAAATATATCTTTTTTTATGCAAATAATCGTATGTTTGTATACACACACACACACACACACACACACACACACACACACACACATATATATATATATATATATATATATATATAATTATTAGAAATTGGGGATATTAACCAATAGATAAGCAACTCCTATTTCAGGATAACCTCATGGTATGGTATACGCAGAGAAAATTAAATAAAATAAAATAACTAAAATAACATAAATAAAATTAGTTAAATAAATATATCTTACCTGTTTTTAATCTGTTGGGAAAGAAGATAGTACCTACGTATGTATATATGGATGTACGTACGTACCTACGTTTGTATGTATGGATGTACGTACGTATGTGTGGATGTACGTACGTATCTATGTACGTATGTATAGATGTAAGTACGTACCTACGTACGTATGTATGGATGTACGAACGTACCTTCGTACGTATGTATGGATGTACGTACGTACCTACGTACGTATGTATGGATGTACGTACGTACCTACGTACGAATGTATGCACGTACGTACGTACCTCCGTACGTCTGTATGGATGTACGTACGTGCCTGCGTAAGTATGTATGGATGTACGTACGTGCCTACGTACGTATGTATGGATGTACGTACGTGCCTACGTACGCATGTATGGTTGTACGTACGTTCCTACATACGTATGTATGGATGTACGTACGTACCTACGTTCGTATGCATGGATGTACATACGTACCTGCGCATGTATGTATGGATGTACGTACGTACCTACGTAAGTATGTATGGATGTACGTACGTGCCTACGTATGTATGTATGTACATACGTGCCTACGTACGCATGTATGGATGTACGTATGTACCTACGCACGTATGTATGGATGTACGTGCGTACCTACGTAGGTATGTATGGATGTACGTACGTACCTACGTACGTATGTATGGATGTACGTACGTATGTATGGATGTACGTACGTATGTATGGATGTACGTACGTACCTACGTACGTATGTATGGATGTACATACCTAGGTATGTACGTGTGGATGTACGTACGTACCTACGTACGTAAGTATGGATGTACGTACGTACCTACATACGTATGTATGTATGTACGTACGTTCCTACGTACGTATCTATGTATGGTTGTACGTACGTACATCCGTACCTATGTATGGATGTACGTACGTGCATACGTATGTATGTATGGATGGATGTACGTACGTGTCTACGTACGTATGTATGTAAGTACGTGCCTGCATACGCATGTATGGATGTACGTACGTACCTATGTACGTATGTATAGTTGTACGTACGTATGGATGTACGTACGTGCCTACGTACGCTTGTATGGATGTACGTACGTACGTACGTATGTATGGATGTAAGTGCGTACGTATGTATGGATGTACGTACTACCTACGTACGTAATGTATGGATGTACGTACGTACCTACGTACGTATGCATGGATGAACGTAGAGAACGAGAGGGAGAGGAGCGAGAGAGTGAGAAGAGCGAGAGAGAGAGAAGAGTGAGGGAGAGAGAGGAGCGAGAGAGAGAGAGAAGAGTGAGAAAGATAGAAGAGCGAGAGAGAGCGAGAGGAGCTCCTCCTCTTTCTCTCTCTCTCTTGCTCCTTTCTTTCTCTTGTTCCTCTCTCTCTCGCTCCTCTCTCTCTCTCTCGCTCCTCTCTCTCTCTCGCTCCTCTCTCTCTCGCTCCTCTCTCTCTTTCGCTCCTCTCTCTCTCTCTCTCCTATCTCTCTCTTGCTCCCCTCTCTCTCTCTCTCTCTCGCTCCTCTCTCTCTCTCACTCCTCTCTCTCTCTCTCGCTCTTCTCTCTTTCTTGCTCCTCTCTCTCTCTCTTGCTCCTCTCTCTCTCTTGCTCCTCTCGGATCTTTTTGGTTTGACGCGCAACATTTTTCATTTATATTTTTCTGTAGTGTTTTTGGTACCGAAACACTTACAAACTTCGTATACTTGTATATTTTGTGTTATAGAACAGATAAAAAATTTTGTACCTAATAAGGGGAAAATGGCCATCAAAATACTTGCATATTGCCTGCACTTGTTATTGGAGCTGGCATAATTATTAATGCACCTCTTTAAGGCGGCGAGCTGGCAGAAACGTTAGCACGCCGGGCGAAATGATTAGCGTCTGCCGTTATGTTCTGAGTTCAAATTCCGCGGAGGTCGACTTTGCCTTTCATCCTTTCGGGGTCGATAAGTTAAGTACCAGTCACGCACTGGGGTCGATGTAATCGACTTAATCCGTTTGTCTGTCCTTGTTTGTCCCCTCTATGTTTAGCCTCTTGTGGGCAATACAGAAATAAGAATTATTAATGCACCTCCACCAAGTGCTTCATTTCCTAGAAATAGCAGCCAAATCTTCTTCAAATCAAACTCTAGTTTGATTTGAAGAAGATTTGGCTGCTATTTCTAGGAAATGAAGCACTTGGTGGAGGTGCATTAATAATTCTGCCAGCTTCAATAACAAGTGCAGGCAATATTCAAGTATTTTGATGGCTTTTCCCCCTTATTAGCTATTATTCAATCAACTGAAACAAGTAGAATAGTGTAATTCAAACATAATAGCAGCCAAATCTTCTTCGAATCAAACTCTACCATCATTTAGAAAATGTGTTACTGAGTACTAGCGAAAAATTGTTACAAACACAGATACGCACAGCGTAATTTATTATATAAACAATATATGCGTATAAATTACCATTTTTCTGTAATTTTGTCTGCTTCAGAAGAAAACAAACCAAAAAACCGGATGAAATATGTCAACAAGGGATTAATACCATATACACCGCCACAGCAGTAACTGTATTCAGCTGAATAGATATCGGTGATTGGTTGAAATTACAGAAATACGACAACTTTAACATGAAATAACTTGTATTGTACAATTTTTTGTTAAGAAGACTAAGAGAAAAAGTTGTTTTATATGACACATTCTACCAGTGTCCCAAGTTTGAAAGTGTTTCGTTAAGAAAACAAGTGTTGCCCGTCAAACCAAAAAGATCCCAATGGTTCACTACCTTACAAAAACTATATCAGCTGAGTAAATGGCCTTCCCTAAATGCATTAAAAGCATTAAAAGATTATGTTATAATCTGATCACTATTTCAGAAAATTATCGCGTTGACTTTGAGCATAATGAGTAAGCCAAGATAAGGTAAATTTGCCGCTTCAGTTCTCCAGATCTTTCTAGACATCAGAAATACAAAAACAAAAACAAAAAAAATTAATATCCAGGCCAAATGAAAGAGGCTCTGAGGAAAATGACACATAATATGAAATTAACGAAACTCGGCTATATATATATATATATATATATATATATATATATATATATATATATATATATATATATAATTACTACAAATTAAAAGGGTAAAGGATTATCAATTTATTAATTAATAAATCAATTAACAATTAATAATTTTTACCAAGCCCATTGGTATGAAAGCACCATTATTGGTGGAGAACTTATTTAAAAGCTCATATATATTTATAAATATAATTAAGGGATCAACAAATATTTGCTTCACCATATACTGAAGTTCAGAAATAGCAGCTATATATATATATATATATATATATATATATATATATATATATATATATATATATATATATATAATAAGACAGTGTTCCAGCATAGCTACAGCCTTAGGGTTGAAACATGTAAAAGAATAAAAGAATATAGCTTCTTCACGATCTGCTGGAGTGTCCTCTTCGTCATATATTTACTCATCATGCAGGTAAAGAAGGAAACTTTCTTGTAAAAATAGGATCAGCTACCTGACTGTTTCGGACTCACTTAACTTCAACAACTATGCTGACCAATTTTTTTCTCCTAAAGATGATGTACTAAATAATGATACAATACTTGCAATGTAACAATTTCAAATAGATCGGGAGAAAAGAACGAGAAATCAGGAGTCACTCATGACGGTTTCATATTCTGACGAAGAAGTGCTAGAAAATAGTTTCGGAATCGTAAAAAGGTTAAGAAACGCTAGGACTACATTATCCAAAGTATACTTCACCTGCCTTTTATTTTTTTGAAGACGTTAGATGTGTGATTACAGGGAGCATTCGCGCTGATTTGTTTCTGTTTGATCTCAGATCAGTCCTGATTGAGCTGACCTATGATCAAAAGCATTCCATGCTGTGACCTGTAAAGGTCTAGCCTGACCCTGCCTGAGACTTGAAACCAAATCCACCGGCTTGTTGCGTGTCAAAACGAGCGGGAAATCCTCCACACTAGATGACTGATGAGGAAACACTCCACCATCTACGACCTGTACTGGTCAAGGAATGGTTAGTCTTTGTTTAAGGTTTGCCCTACATTACTGACCATAGCCTATATAACAGAGAGAATTTTATATCTTTTCCTCTGATGTGTCAGCTATGACCAAGGTGCAACACCAGCTCTTAGGTGTCAGCCAGACCAAGGAGCAACACCAGCTCTTAGGTGTCAGCCAGACCAAGGAGCAACACCTGCTTTTGCATCAATCTTAACCGAGAGCAGCATCCCTTCGATCGACATTAAGTGAGGCTTTTGGCCGTAAGAAAGGCGATGCCACCTTTATCCTTTCTTCCTTTCTAGTCAGCACCATGACTACCTTACTCTTTCCCTCTCTACTGACAGACAAACCTTTTTCTACATATCAACTATTAACCAGCGAGTCATCCTTGTCGTCACTATCACTAGAATTGCGACTGTCTCTTTAACTTGTCAGGTAAACGAATAAATATATGTAAATAACATTTCTTCCTTCTTGGTGTTAATTCTTCGATGTTCACTGGTTACTCCGACGCGAGAACCTTGAAGCGTCACATCTATAGGGCTTTCCTATAAGTAGGTTATCTCCCTTGGCTAGGCGACGCTCCATGTAGATAATTAAACTTCCGGAGGCTAACCCACGCCATT